>NC_143033.1:45420000-45720000 GCF_057628025.1 Oncorhynchus mykiss | reverse complement strand
AGGTAGGATGTGCGTGCCTTCCCCTGGAACTAGTACAGGGGTGAAGTAAACACCTTCCAGTCCATGAGTAGTGATCCTACAGTTTGGTGTACAGCTTAAGCCACGCAGGGCATTAATTCACCTTTCTATGACATCTAGTGTGACCCAGAATTAACACAACAACTGGGCCTCTTATCCAGGTCTAATGTCCCATTTGCACCTTCTAAAGTTTCTATCTGGGTACTCTACATGTGGACTGGGAAAAGGATGCATCGCCCTACAGTATACATCCAGTCTATATCTCTCTTAGCTAATGTGACTGACCAGGGTTCGAAACCCGGGTATACTGCATGCCACAATACTGTTAGCACTGTGTGCTAAAGCCCTAGGCATTCGCTTGGGGTCCCGCCAACACAAGTCTTCAGGGTCTCAGGCAAGGTTATTTATCACGCGAGCATGGTTCACTGAACTGCATCTGGTACGCTAACTCAAACCTTTATTCTTTCATCCATGCAGCATTCGGGAACGCTAAGACTATTCGGAACGACAACTCCAGTCGCTTTGGGAAATACATCGACATTCACTTTAACAAGAGAGGGGCCATCGAGGGGGCCAAGATAGAACAGTACCTTCTGGAGAAGTCCAGAGTCTGCAGACAGGTATGGGTCCAGGGGGAGGGGATATATAGGGGCCAGAATATAACAGTACATAATGGAGACGTCTCAAGTTTGCAGACAGATTTCCATTTTCTTCAACTTTGTACCCAATGAACATGACCCTGCTGTTACTTTTCCCACAGGCTGCGGATGAGAGGAACTACCATATTTTCTACTGTATGCTGCGGGGCATGTCCCCAGAGCTGAAGAAAAAGCTTGGCCTGGGACTCGCCACTGACTACCCCTACCTCACCATGGTGAGTAGTGGGTGTGTGAGCGTGTGTGTGAGCGCGTGTGTGAGCGTGCGTGTGCTACAGTATGTGCGTGCACACATCGTTGTGTGTGTGTGTGTGTGTGTGTGTCAAATCAAGTTTTAATTGTCACATTCTTTAAAAAAAACAGGTGTAGATGAACAATGAAATGCTTACATACGGGCCCTTCCAAACAATGCAGAATAGGGAAAATGATAATATAAAAAAAGATATAGAAAAAAAATTGTAATATGAGGAAAAAATACACAATGAGCAATGATAGCTTGGCTATATACATGGGGTAACAGTACTGGGTCTATGTGCAGGGGGAAGAGGAAATTGAGGTAGATATGTACATATAGGTAGGGGTCATGTGACTAGGCAACAGGATAGATAATCATCAGTAGCAGCAGCGTATGTGATGAGTGTGGAAGTGTGCCAGTATGTGTGTGGCGAATGTGTGCCTGCGTGTATGTGCTGTGTGTGTGTGTTGGAGTGTCAGTGTAACTATGTGTGAATGTGTGGTTAGAGTCCAGCGTGTGCATGGAGTCAAAAAGAGCAAAAAGGGTCAATGTAGATAGTCCGGGTACCTATTTGGTTAACTGTCTTATTGCTTGAGGGACTTAGCGCTCAGGTACAGCTTGCCATGCAGTAGTAGAGAGAACAATCTATGACTTGGGTGGCTGGAGCCTTTGACAATGTTTAGGGCCTTCCTCTGACACCTCCTGGTACTGTATCGAGGTCCTGTGTGCATGTCTATAACTCCCAGTGTACATGTGTATACACTCTGTGTGTACGCAAGTTTGTGTGCATCTAGGGCTGTGGTGGTCATGACATTTTGTCAGCCGGTTATTGTCATGCAAACGACTGCTGGTCTCAAGGTAATTTACCCTAATTAACATAATCCTGTTTAGCATCTCCAGGCCTCCACAAATACAAGCTGCTGATGCAGTCCTTTGAAACATCTACATTTAAACACATCTGATAAATCCATTTAATATACACCATCACAACCAATCCATTATTTAAGGTCTAAAGAAACATATATTTATGTTATTTATTTAATGTATTATTTAATGTATTATTTTTATACATGCGGTAGGTTTTGTATTGTATAACTACACAATCATTATATTAATTCAGTTTTTTTCAGGCTTGGGCTCATACAGTATATAGGCCTATGCATATGTATAAGCCCTAATATTCATATGTGTGTTTTGAATTAATTATCGTTACCTTAGAAAGCGCTGTCCATTTCATTGTGTTAGGCTTTGAAACGACATCCACAACGACCATGTTTTCCACGCAGTTTCAACCTGCTGTTGAACTTCTTTTTCAAATTGGTCAATTACAGTGAGGTGATGCTAAGTGTTGGATGTGATTTTCGATTGCATTTGCATTGATATCAGAGTGGTTAGTGACAATTGAGCCCCGAGTACCAGGCCTTTAGCGACCTGATGGTCGTTAAGCGAGTTGGGCACCACCAAGCATGTCCAGAGTGCATACGAGGAGATTACCTGACTCAACGGTCGTGTGGAATTTTACTGGAGTCGTGACTGCTATTGTGGCAGTAAAATGGTCACCGCAACAGCCCTATGCTTATGTGTCTGTCCCTATCCAGGGGAACTGTACGAAGTGTGACAGCCGTGACGACCTGAAGGAGTACTCAAGCATCCTGTCGGCCATGAAGGTGCTGATGTTCACAGAGACAGAGAACTGGGAGATATCCAAACTACTGGCGGCCATCCTGCACATGGGCAAATTGCGTTACGAGGGTGAGCTGAGGCGGCCATTTTGTAAAGAGAGTGTTGTTGCACAATACAATGACTTTTAATTTGGCACAGGAGCTAGACAGAGAAGACCAACTGTAGGGGAAAAAAGGATTATGTTCATGCACTGTTTGCTGCTCCCACAAGCAGGACCCTAAAGTGTGACTAATTTGGTCGCATATGCAACAAAATATTTTGCTTGTTAGGCCAGGAGTTTTATTTTGGGGGCGTTGTGCAATTATGAAAACAATCAGGAGATCAACGATCATAGCAATGAATGAATGACAGATCTCTTGTATATTGTCATCACAAACCTGACGTTTTTAAAGAGACAGTGTACAATTTTAAATGTAATGCATCTCAATAGGAAAATTGTGTTTTTACACAATGTAAAAACCTAATATTCCACAAATTACTTTGTAATTTCAATGACAGGTATTCGTATCAACATTTTTACTTTTATAATAAGCTAATGTATTTATAGTGTTACATATTAGGTTCTAGAGCACAGCATGTGCTTCAAAAGTAGCAATAATTAATTTAGGCCCAAAATATGCTGTATCTCAATGAATTCCAAAAATCTCATTTTCTTGTGCTCATATATTTGATATGGTGATCCTAGCTTTTTATACTTGGGAGCGCCAGTGCCACCAATTACAAATGTTAATTTGGAGCCCTGCCCACAAGTGATTTAAAAAATATATACCTAAAAGTGTTATTGATGATTACTTGTGGGAGAAGCAAACAGTGAGGCGATATTACCGCTGAGTAACCAACACTGGCATGAACACACACTACATAGATCAGGGAAGGGCCTTTGATGTGGGTGGGAGCCACAAAAAATGTGAACTCAGTTGATCTGCGTACCTACGTGTGTACACCTCAACTTTTAGAGTTAATTTCGTTCCATTCTACACATTTTGCCATGGGGCAGAGAGGAACGTTTTCTGTTTTACAGCTAATTTCCTGCAATTCTACAGATTTTGCCATGTTGTGTAGAGAAAATGTTGAAATTGCACCTAGTGTATTTTACTATTCTAACTTGAAACAGTAAGTTGAGACCCCGACTAATTCTTGTTTTTTTAATGGATCTGAAGGCGTCCGGGGGCCGCCAGTTGCCAATCCCTGACATTGATAGTACAGTGTCTAGCTAGAGAAGTGATGCCAAAGAGTCATTGAAATGTTTGTGTTAGTTGTTAAGCCCTGTCTTGTTCTCACCTAGTGAATTTTGCGAGAGGTTTATTGAGGGGTAGTCTTCCTAAACTGGCACCTGACTACACGTTAGCTATTGAGTTAGAAGTTATAAATGCACTTGGCAAAATTTCTTGGCTAATTGACTTGCTTTCCCCCTTTCATCCTCCTTTATAACACATACACTCCAACAGCCCGTTGCTATGACAACCTGGATGCCTGCGTGGTAGTGCGATCTCCAGACCTGTCCACTGCCGCATCTCTGATGGAGGTGGGTAGTAGATTCTTACCTGTACATGATCTCTATGTTGGGCTTGTACTGTAGACTGTATGGTGTTTGTGTATTGTGTTGTTGTTGTACTCTACTACAGTATGTTGTTGTGTTGTTGTTGAGGTGGACATTAAGGACGTGATGTCATGTCTAACCACTCGTACCCTGATCACCCGGGGCGAAAATGTGTCCACCCCCCTCAGCATGGAACAGGGCCTGGATGTCAGGGACGCCTTCGTCAAGGTCAGGACCCTCACATACATACATACATACATACATGCGTGTGAACACGGACACCTTTTATTATCAAAGTGAGGACACACACACACACTCCTAAATCGGATTCCTCACAGAAGGTCCCTTCTGTCTAATGAAAACTGTTCCTCCGAGAGCATCTACGACACCCACTCATGGTGTAAATGAACGTTGTCCCTCCTGTCCCAGGGTATCTATGGGAGGCTGTTTGTGTGGATTGTGGACAAGATCAACGCGGCCATCTTCAGACCTCCGTCCTGTGAGAGTAAGATCATAAGGAGGTCCATTGGCCTGCTCGACATCTTTGGCTTCGAGAACTTCATTGTCAACAGGTGAGTCCTCTGACTGACCCAAGCTTTGGGGATGTTGTAGCCATTTGGTTCAAATTCAAAGGTCTAAAAGCTTTGTTTTCTGTTTAGGGGACGTTGTATGTGGAACATGAAATTACATAATTGTTATGATTTCCATTCTCTATTGGAAAATTGGATGACAATGGTATGTGCCCGACTAAAGTCAGACAATAGAGACAGCCTCTTTCGTTGATTTGTGCGGTTGACATGCTCACTGAAGGGCTTTATACTCTAACGGCTGTCTAGGGACTGGCTCTCGCTGCATTTCTTCCCTGTTGATTTGAGCAGCTGTCCATACATTTTGCCAGCGAGAATCACAGACATACACACAAATAACCACACACACACACACCTGGACAAATTTGACCATCAAAGTAAGGATAGCCACACCCCTAAATTGATTGGCTGTTGAGTAACCGACTATGTTTCTTCTTCCCTGAAGCTTTGAGCAGCTGTGCATAAACTTTGCCAATGAGAACCTGCAGCAGTTCTTTGTGAGGCATGTGTTCAAGCTGGAGCAGGAGGAGTACAACCTAGAGGACATCAACTGGCAGCACATCGAGTTCACTGACAACCAGGATGCCCTGGACATGATCGGCAATAAACCCATGAACATCATATCTCTCATAGACGAGGAGAGCAAGTTCCCCAAGGTACAGTACCAATTTGGCAATTTAACATTTTATGTAAATCAATATGCATATTTGTGTTTTGTGAGAGGGGATGGACAGTTGGAGGAACTGAATGTTTGTTATTTAGAACTCTGTACCGAGGGACCGTTTTTTTGTGACAAATTATCTAAGAGACATGCAGAGAGGATCCCCGTATTGCACACCAATACCATGGCGCAACAACTATGCCTTTGCCCCTGAGTGGGTTAAAAAAGTGCCATAGAATTGTTTTTGGTCCAAATTAGCACCCTAATCCTATGCCCCTTTATTATAATACTGTATATGCCATTTAGCAGCTGCTTTTACCCAAAGTAACTTAGTCATGCATGCATACAATTTATGTACTGGTGGTCCCGGGAATTGAACCCACTATCTCACCGTTGCAAGCGCCATGCTCTACCAACTAAGCTACAGCGGACCATATAGTGAATAGGGTATAATTTCAGACACAGCCTAAATGTTTTTTCTCTGTTTGTGTCTCACAGGGAACAGAGTCCACCATGCTGTATAAACTCAACTCCCAGCACAAACTCAACACCAACTACCACCCCCCTAAGAACACCTACGAGACCCAGTTTGGCATCCAGCACTTTGCTGGGGTGGTCCACTATGAGACTAGAGGTAGGCCTATTGTAAGGCATTGGCTTCACACTCAACCCAATTCATTGCAATCACATAATAAAGTCCCTGATGCTCCATGTAGTAGGACTTGGTTGGATTCTATAGGTAGGTTCATGGTCAGAAGACCAGGTATCGAACTCCAGCAAGTCTATTAGTTGTTCATATGCTCCATATCAAATCAACTCCTAGCCCCTACACCCTAGGCACTTGTGAAGATCAGAGAGGATATGCCATGTGTAAGCAATGTGGTAATGGCTCCACCTTGCCCTCTGATGACTTACATCTATCATATCTCCACAAGTGCATAGTGAAGGGGCCGGGGCTAGGGGTTTGTTTGGGATTGGACGTGGCTGACTCCTGTGTGTTTCAGGCTTCCTGGAGAAGAATCGTGACAGCCTCCACACTGACATTATCCAGCTGGTCCACTCCTCCAAGAACAAGTTCATCAAGCAGATCTTCCAGGCTGACGTCACCATGGTGAGAGATGACGTGTCTGGTGGTCACATAGTGAGGATGTTACGATGACACCTTGAATGTATTTTCCCTACTCACTCCACCAGGCTGTGTCCACTAAGCATAAGGACGAAAGGCTTAGAGTAGGTCACGATGGTGGAGTTCCAGAGAGGGTTTAGACTATATAAATACAATAACTAGAACGTGCCTCCCCATTCAAGTCAACAGGTCTGTAATGGGTGAACCGATAGCCATTTTAAAAGTGTACCCACTTATTTTTCTATGGTTATGACATCTTTTGTGACCTATAGTCCGAAGTTTTCTGTCTCCCAGTGATGATGTCACCAAGCGATCACTCTCAATTCGTACTTTTCTTTACTATTCCTACTACTATTTTGTCCCTTAGCATTAGGGGAGCGGTGGTGTTAGCCATGCCTATCTTCATCTCTTTCTCTCATTTTGGTTGTGTTCTCTCTCTTGTTCTGTCTGACCCCAGTTTCTGTGTGGCTATCTGCCTCCCACCACTCCTTCTCCGAAGGTAAACAACAGCCATTCCTTCTGTGGTAAAACAATTCTGTATATAAACCCTGGATTGCTGATGCTATGCATTGGCCATTGATAGGCTTTGAAGCAACCGGTTGGCCATATTGGCACTCCCAAGAAATAGCAGTCCTCCATTGGAACGGATGGAATTATATTGCATTTCAATGAAATGTTTCAAGAACAAAATAACATGTATTTAAATCTTTTTTCTGTTGTAGTGGGGACAGTAACATTAGTAGTCATCCTCAAAAAAAATATATATATATATTTTTAGCTCGCATATAATTTAAAAATATGCATTAAAGTGTCTGTAACAGAATAAGTGCCAAAACCGAATGTAGACATTAATAAATGCATTTACAGTGGGGAGAACAAGTATTTGATACACTGCCGATTTGACAGGTTTTCCTACTTACAAAGCATGTAGAGGTCTGTAATTTGTATCATAGGTACACTTCCAAATATTAAGTTCTGCTTTTCTGATTAATTTGCAATACAATGCAAATTAATTACTTAAAAATCATACAATGTGATTTTCTGGATTTTTGTTTTAGATTCTGTCTCTCACAGTTGAAGTGTACCTATGATAAAACATTACAGACCTCTACATGCTTTGTAAGTAGGGAAACCTTTAAAATCGGCAGTGTATCAAATACTTGTTCTCCCCACTGTATATTGCTTCCAAAAACTTTTTTTTGCTATGGAAGAGGAGTACCAAGATGGCTACGCACCCTGTCAGTCATCCAGGGTTTATTCACATCCCTGGGTAAACCCAGATCTCACTGCTACCAACACACCTTGTGTATCTTGTGTTTCTCCCAAAACTCCTCTCTATCCATCCATCCATCCTCTGGAACTCAAACCTGTTTCTGTCCCTCTTTCTTTTCAGTCTTCACCCCAGTGGTACTAATATTAAAACAGTGATTCTCAAATATGTTTTTTTTAATCTGACCACGTCATTTGTCACTGCGACCTTGCAGGAACTGGCTACAACCCAGCAGGGGGTCCGAACCCACTATTTGAGAAATACTGTGATTTAGAGTTGTGTTTAGAGTTTACACCAGGGGTCTTCAACCTTTTCTTGCCCAGTGACCCCCGTCCCAGTTAAACCCGGCAACCCAGGGACCCCCATCATATGTTATCAAAAAACGAAATGTGCATGTCTTGTCTTATCAGATAATGGCAATGAGATCAAGCCGTCCTTCATGAACTGACCCCTGTAAAATGGTATAGAATCAGCTTGGACCTTCTTTTTAAAAATATTTTCAGTGGTATTGTTAACAAACACACCCCCATTAAGAAAATGAGAATTAAAAAACAGGTTCAGTCCCTGGTTCGACCGTGATCTGGCAGAGTTACTCCACCTCAAGAATCCCATTTTGCGAAAAGCTCGGCGCATGCATACTCAGACTGACTGGCTCTCGTTCAGGCAAAATGAGAAATGAGTGCACTCAAGCTATCCGGAAGTCGATGTCCGTCCAACATTTCCTCATCTCCCACCCCTTCTAATGCGACTAGTCCCGATGCTCCTCCCTCTTTTTCACTTCTCCCTTCAGGCAGTCACTGAGTCAGAGGTGCTAAAGGAGCTCCTTAAATTTGACCCCAAAAACATCTGGGTCAGATGGTTTAGATCATTTCTTCTTTAAGGTTGCAGCCCCTATCATTGTCAAGCCTATCTCTGACCTTTTCAACCTGTCTCTCCTATCTGGGGAGGTTCCTATTGCTTGGAGGGCAGCCACTGTGGATTCTTTATATAAAGGGGAAGATCAAGGTGATCTTAACTGTTATAGGCACATTTTTATTTTGCCCTGTTTATCAAAAGTGTTGGAAAAACAAATAAATGATCAACTGACTGGCTTTCTTGATGTCTATAGTATTCTCTCTCTCTGGTATGAAATCTGGTTTCCGCTCAGTTTATGGATGTGTCACTGCAACCTTAAAGGTCCTAAATGATGTCACCATTGCCCTTGATTCTAAGCAATGTTGTGCTGCTATTCTTATTGACTTGACCAAAGCTTTTGATACGGTAGACCATTCCATTCTTGTGGGCCGGCAAAGGAGTATTGGTGTCTCTGAGGGGTCTCTGGCCTGGTTTGCTAACTACCTATCTCAAAGAGTGCAGTGTATAAAGTCAGAACATCTGCTGTCTTAGCCACTGCCTGTAACCAAGGGATTACCCTAGGCCACACGCGCTTCTCAATTTACATCAACAACATAGCTCAGGCAGTAGAAATCTCTCTCATCCATTTATATACAGATGATAGTCTTATAGTCAAGTGGGCTCCTCCCTATATTTTCTGTTAAATGCTCTCTTAGTGTCCAACAAGCTTTCTCTGCCCTTAACCTTGTTCTGAACACCTCCAAAACAAAGGTCATGTGGTTTGGTAAGAAAAATGCCCTCTGAGGGTTTAGAGCTTGAGGTAGTCAGCTCATACAAGTACTTGGGAGTATGGCTAGAGGGTGTACTGTCCTTCTTTCAAAACATATCAAAGCTGCAGGCTAAGGTTAAATCTAGACTTGGTTTCCTATATCGTAATCACTCCTCTTTCACCCCAGCTGCCAAACTAACCCTGATTCAGATGACCATCCTACCCATGCTAGATTACGGAGACATCATTTATAGATTGGTAGGTAAGGGTGCTCTAGAGCGGCTAGATGTTCTTTACCATTCGGCCATCAGATTTGCCACCAATGCTCCTTATAGGACACATCACTGCACTCTATACTCGTCTGTAAACTGGTCATCTTTGTATACCCATCGCAATACCCACTGGTTGATTTATAAAACCCTCTTAGGTCTCATTCCCCCTATCTGAGATACCTACTGCAGCCCTTATCCTCCACATACAACACCCGTTCTGCCTGTCACATTCTGTTAAAGGTCCCCAAAGCACACACATCTCTTCAGTCAAAGACTCAATGATGGACACTCTTACTGACAGTTGTGGCAGCTTCGCGTGATGTATTGTTGTCTCTACCTTCTTGCCTTTTCTTTGCCCAATAATGTTTGTACCATGTTTTGTGCTGCTACCATGTTGTTGTCATGTGGTGTTGCTACCATGCCTTGTTGTCATGTGTTGCTGCTATTCTATGTTGTCATCTTAGGTGTCTCTTTATGCAGTGTTGTGGTGTCTCTCTTGTCGTGATGTGTGTTTTGTCCTATATTTTACATTTTTAAGTCCCTTTCCCCGCAGGAGTCCTTTTGCCTTTTGGTAGGCCGTCATTGTGAATGATAATTTGTTCTTAACTGACTTGCCTGGTTAAATAAAAGTTCAAAAATAAAATCAAAGGTTAGCATGTTTTGGAAAAAATGTATGTCCAAGTCAAAAAAGCTTACCAGCAGCCAGTGGCCCTTGCCGCACTGGTAGCCAATTTGCGTGTGCTGTTGTTCAATTGTCATTGTCATTCAATTTGTGGTATACATATTGATTCTTGAAGAATATGATACATGGCAATGTAATAATTTTAGAGTGGTTGAATTTTCCCAGCCCCATCCCTCAGATTAGCAAACAAAGTGTCAGGGTCAGGTTGTTAAAATTACAAATACATTGCTCTGTGTGTGTGTGTGTGTGTGTTGCCAGGGTATGGAGACCAGGAAGCGATCCCCTACTCTGAGTAGCCAGTTCAAGCTTTCTCTGGAGCTGCTGATGAGAACCCTCAATGTATGTCAGCCTTTCTTTGTCCGCTGCATCAAACCCAACGAGCTCAAGAAACCCATGGTGAGTTCAACCTGACAAACACACTAGTATAAAAGAGTGTGGGTGGGGGTGTATTTGCCTGTGTGTGCGTGCGATTGTGTGTGTGATTGCGTGCGTGCCTGTGTGTGTGTCACGATGTTCGTTTACCATTCCCTTACAGCTGTTCTCTTTAACTCTGTCTGTGTGTCTGTCCATCTAGCTGTTTGACAGGGAGCTGTGTGTGCGTCAGCTGAGGTACTCTGGGATGATGGAGACCATTCGTATCAGACGCGCCGGTTACCCCATCAGATACACCTTCGGAGAGTTCGTAGACCGCTACCGTGTCCTCATGCCCGGAGTCAAACCTGCCAACAGACAGGTTAGCAGAGCTGGGCCCTGTCCATTAGGCACCAAACAATAAAAAAAAACTGAATGAAACAAGGGCCTCCTGGACTTTTCCAATAAGAAACGCTTGTTTTCTGTTCCAAAACGTTTTAGAACATCTGTTTTCTGTCCTAATGAACACAACCCTGCTGTCACTTTCGATTATATTACTATGTTCTGTTACTCTACTTCAGGATGGCTATTAGTTCATTTAGGTGTCATTCATTCCCTGGTGTTTTCTCATAGGATGACCTGAGAGGGACGTGTCAGAAGATAGTGGAGGCTGTTCTTGGACGAGATGACGACTGGGAGATTGGGAAGACCAAGATCTTTCTTAAGGTGACTAGATTTCATTGATTGCAAATCGACATATCATATTTTCACCTACATTGTTACACATATTACGATAAAATAAACCGTGCACTCTCTCTCTCTCTTTTGCTCCCTCCTCCCACCGCTCTCCCTCTCCGTCTCAGGACCACCATGACATGCAGCTGGAGATAGACAGGGACAAGGCCATCACTGACAAGGCCATCCTCATCCAAAAGGCTGTACGAGGAATGAAGGCGAGGTGAGGAAGGAGGGAGTAGAGGGGAGGGTGAGGCTGGAAGGGACAGAGAAAGAGGGAGAGGAAAGAGGAGGGGCACGAGGGAGGGTGAGAAGGGAGGGAAAGGGGACATGTGGTGTTGGTGGGGTGGGGATTCCTTGAAGGATCCTCTTTAAGTTACGATCTTTATTTCGTTAATCCATATTGTACTTAGGGACAACGTTTAACTTGTTCCTCATAGATCGAATTCAGATACTACCGTTGAATTGTCTGGACATTTCAATTCACAAATGTTGTGGTTGAGAGCTTCAGTATTATATAATATGTTTCCATATGCACCTCTCCCCACCCCTCCCTCCCTCCCTCTCCCTGTGTATTTTCCAGGACTAACTTCCTGAGGGTGAGGAGGTCAGTGACACTCATTCAGAAGATGTGGCGCGGCTATCGGTGCAGGAAGGACTACAGTGTGGTGAGTTCTTCTATATCCATGATTACTGACATTTCACAACCGTCCATTTCCTGGATGGTTCACTTGGACATATCCCTGGGCAGGAATGACATTTAGTCCCTTAATGAACACACCTTAAAAGACCGTCCCACAGTTATTGAATTATGGGTTGTAGTTATGTTGCTATAACGTTATAGTTGTGTTATATTGGTGTAGTTCTTTTGTTAGAATGTTATATTGGTGTTTGAGAGTTTTGTTGGTGTCTCCTCTCCAGATGAGGGTCGGCTTCCTGCGCCTACAAGCCCTCTATAGATCAAGAAAACTCTTTGTTGCCTACCAATTGGCCAGGACTTGCATCACTCAAATACAGGCCCGTTGCCGTGGTTTCATGGTGAGGCAGTCTTTTTGGAGGCAGCTGCATGCGGTGATCACCATCCAGGCATACGCCCGGGGCATGATCGCAAGGAGGGTTACCCAGAGACTCAGGGCAGAGGTAAGATGCTACACTACTCATAGGCATATGCATACACACAGAGATAGACACTAAGCAAGGCAACAGGGCTAAAGTAAGGCAATTTAAATCTGATCAAATCAAACTTTATTTGTCACACGTGCTGAATACAACAAGTGTAGACCTTACTGTGAAATGCTTACTTACAAGCCCTTATCCAACAGTGCAGTTCAAGAAGAGTTAAGAAAATATTACCAAATAAACTAAAGTAAAAAATAATAAAAATTAACAAAATAACATAACTATAACGAGGCTATAAACAGGGGGTACCGGTACAGAGTCAGTGTGCGGGGATACAGGTTAGTTGAAGTCATTTGTACATGTAGGTAGGGGTGAGTGACTGCACAGATAAACAGTAAGTAGCAGCAGTGTACAAAACAAATGGGGGGGTGTCAATATAAATAGTCCGTTGGCCATTTTATTAATTGTTCAGCAGTCTTATGGCTTGGGGGTAGAAGCAGTTAAGGAGCCTTTTGGTCCTAGACTTGGCACCCCGGTGCCGCTTGCTGTGCGGTAGCAGAGAAAACAGTCTATGACTTGAGTGACTGGAGTCTCTGACAATTTTATGGGCTTTCCGCCTATAAAGGTACTATATATAGGTACTGGATGGCAGGAAGCTTGGCCCACGTGATGTACTGGGCCGTACACACTACCCTCTGCAGGACCTTACGGTCAGATGCTGAGCAGTTGCCATACCAGGCGGTGATGCAACAGGTCAGGATGCTCTCGATGGTGCAGCTGTATAACATTTTGAAGGTCTGGGGACCCATGCCAAATGTTTTCAGTCTCCTGAGGGGTTTTGTCGTGCCCTCTTCACGAGTGTCTTGGTTTGTTTGGACCATGATGGTTTGCTGGTGATGTAGACACCAAGGAACTTGAAACTCTCGACCCGCTGCTCTCGGCCCACTCTTTCCTGTAGTCCACGATCAGCTCCTTTGTCTTGCTCACATTGAGGGAGAGGTTGTTGTCCTGGCACCAGACTGCCAGTTCTCTGACATCCTCTCTTTAGGCTGTCTCATCGTTGTCGGTGATCAGACCAACCACTGTTGTGTCGTCAGCAAACTTAATGATGGTGTTGGAGTCGTGTTTGGCCACGCAGTCGTGGGTGAACAGGGAGTACAGGAAGGGACTAAGTACAAACCCATGAGGGGCCCCAGTGTTGAAGATCAGCGTGGCAGACGTGTTGTTGCCTACCCTTAACACCTGGGGGCGACCCGTCAGGAAGTTCAGGATCCAGTTGCGGAGGGAGGTGTTTAGTCCCAGGGTCCTTTGCTTAGTGATGCACTTCGTGGGCACTATGGTGTTGAACGCTGAGCTGTAGTCAATGAACAACATTCTCACATAGGTGTTCCTTTTTTCCAGATGGGAAAGGGCATTGTGGAGTGCGATTGAGATTGCGTCATCTGTGGATCTTTTGGGGCGGTATGCAATCCGTCTGGCCCTGCAGCTTTAAGAATGTTGACCTGTTTAAAGGTCTTGCTCACATCGGCTACCGAGAGCGTTACCACACAGTCACCCAGAACAGCTGGTGCTCTCGTGCATGCTTCGGTGTTGCTTGCCTCGAAGCGAGCGTAAAAGGCATTTCGCTCGTCTGGTAGGCTCACGTCACTGGGCAGCTCGCGTCTGGGTTTCCCTTTGTAGTCCGTAATAGTTTTCAAGCCCTGCCCCATCCGACGGGCGTCAGAGCCGGTGTAGTAGGATTCAATCTTAATCCTGTATTGATGCTTTGCTTGTTTGATGGTTCGTCTGAGGGCATAGCGGGATTTCTTCTAAGCATCCGGATTAGTGTCCCGCTCCTTGAAAGCGACAGTTCTAGCCTTTAGCTCGATGTGGATGTTGCATGTAATCCATGGCTTCTGGTTTGGATATGTACATACAGTCACTGGGGAGGCGACATCGTCGATGCCCTTATTGATGAAGCTGATGACTATTCTCCTCAATGCCATTGGATGAATCCCGGAACATATTCCAGTTTGTGCTAGCAAAACAGTTCTGTAGCGTAGCATCCGTGTCATCTGACCACTTCCGTATTGAGCGAGTCTCTGGTACTTCCTGCTTTAGTTTTTGATTGTAAGCAGGAATCAGGAGAATATAATTATGGTCAGATTTGCCAAATGGAGGTCGGAGGAGAGCTTTGTATACATCTCTGTGTGTGGAGTGAAGGTGGTCTAGAGTTTTTTTCCCCTCTGGTTGCACATGTGACATGCTGGTAAAAATTTGGTAAAACTTATTTAAGTTTGCCTGCATTAAAGTCCCCGGCCACTAGGAGCGCCACTTCTGGATAAGCCTTTTCTTGTTTGCTTATGGCCTTATATAGTTGGTTGAGTGTGGCGTTAGTGCCAGCATCGGTTTGTGGTGGTAAATAGACGGCTACGGATAATATAGATGATAATTCTCTAGGTAGATAGGGTGGTCTACAGCTTATCATAAGGTACTCTCCCTCAGGTGAGCAATACCTTGTCTTACCAGCTTCTAGTAACATTGAAGAACATTTATGAGAATTTGTAAGTGATTAAACAACTCTCTCCCCCATTTCTTAGAACCGGCGGCGCCAAAAGGCAGAAGGCCAGCGTCTGGTCGAGGAGGAGCGCCTGAGGAACCAGATGACGGTGCGACGGGCGAGGGCCGAGGCCGAGAGGAGTCACAAGGAGCGCCTGGCCGAGCTGACCCGTCAGGAGGAGGAGAGGGAGAAGGAGGCACGGGAGGAGACACGACGAAAGAAGGAGATGGTGGAACAGGTTCCTGAAGCACCTAATGGTTTACTTAGGGGCAAATCTTAACTTCCACTTTAGTCAAATTTTCACTTAGTCATGAATTGATGTTAAGTCACAAATTTGACTTAAATGTAAGTTATGATTTGTTCCATAAAGAGGTTATGTGGAGGTTTTGAAAGATTTCAACCAGAAGTAGAGCTCACAAGCTAAAATAGCCTATTAATTTATTTGGGACTGGGGTGCAGTATTGAGTAGTTTGGATAATTAGATGCCTAGAGTAAACTGCCTGCTACTCAGGCTCAAAAGCTAGAATATGCATTTAATTAGTATATTTGGATAGAGGATACTCTGAAGTTTCTAAAATTGTTTGAAGGATGTCTGTGAGTATAACAGAACTCATATGGCAGGCAAAAACCAGAGAAAAAATCCAACCAGGAAGTGGGAAATCTGAGGTTTGTAGTTTTCAAGTCATTGCATATGGGGTCTTATTGCACTTCCTAAGGCTTCCACTAAATGTCAACAGTCTTTAGAACCTTGTTTGAGGCTTCTACTGTGAAGGGGGGAAGAATGAGAGCTGTTTCAACCAGGTGTCTGGCAGAGTGCCATGAGCTCTGTCAGCTAACCTGTGAGAGTTAGCTGCGTTCCATTACATTTCTAAAGACAAAGGAATTGTCTGGTTGAAACATTGAAGATTTATGATAAAAACATCCTAAAGATTGATTATATACATCGTTTGAAATGTTTCTACGAACTGTAAAATAACTTTTTGGACTTTTCGTCTGAACTTCCGCCTGGATTTGCCCGCACCTCGTGAGTTTGGATTTGTGAACTAAATGCGCCAACAAAAAGGAGGTATTTGGACATAAATGATGGACTTTATCGAACAAAATAAACATTTATTGTGGAACTGGGATTCCTGGGAGTGCATTCTGATGAAGATCATCAAAGGTAAGTGAATATTTATAATACTATTTCTGACTTTTGTGACACCTCTCCTTCTTTGGAAAATGGCTGTCTGTTTTTCTGTGGCTAGGTGCTGACCTAACATAATCTCAATGTATGCTTTTGCCATAAAGCCTTTTTGAAATCTGACACAGCGGTTGCATTAAGGAGAAGTTTATCTACATTTCCATGCATAATTTGGACATAAATTATGGACTTTATCGAACAAAACAAACATTTATTGTGGAATTGGGATTCCTGTGAGTGCATTCTGATAAAGATCATCAAAGGTAAGTGAATATTTATAATGCTATTTCTGACTTCTGTTGACTCCACAACACTGCGGGTACCTGTATGGCTTGTTTTTGTTGCGGTTGCATTAAGGAGAAGTTTATCTAAATTTCCATGTAAAACACTTGTACCTTTTATCAATGTTTATTATGAGTATTTCTGTAATTTGATGTGGCTCTCTACACTTTCACCAGATGTTTGTTTGAGACAATGCATTTCTGAACATAAAACATCAATTTTAAGCAGGGATGTTTTGGAGCTGTTGCTGGGCAACACAGACTTTCAACTCCCTCCAAAGATTTTCTATGGGATTGAGATCTGGAGACTGGCTAGGCCACTCCAGGACCTTGAAATGCTTCTTACGAAGCCACTCCTTCGTTGCCCGGGCGGTGTGTTTGGGATCATTGTCATGCTGAAAGACCCAGCCACGTTTCATCTTCAATGCCCTTGCTGATGGAAGGAGGTTTTCACTCAAAATCTCACGATACATGGCCCCATTCATTCTTTCCTTTACACGGATCAGTCGTCCTGTTCCCTTTGCAGAAAAACAGCCCCAAAGCATGATGTTTCCTCCCCCTTGCTTCACAGTAGGTATGGTGTTCTTTGGATGCAACTCAGCATTCTTTGTCCTCCAAACACGATGAGATGAGTTTTTACCAAAAAGTTCTATTTTGGTTTCATCTGACCATATGACATTCTCCCAATCTTCTTCTGGATCATCCAAATGCTCTCTAGCAAACTTCAGACAGGCCTGGACATGTACTGGCTTAAGCAGGGGGACACGTCTGGCACTGCAGGATTTGAGTCCCTGGCGGCGTAGTGTGTTACTGATGGTAGGCTTTGTTACTTTGGTCGCAGCTCTCTGCAGGTCATTCACTAGGTCCCCCCGTGTGGTTCTGGGATTTTTGCTCACCGTTCTTGTGATCATTTTGACCCCACGGGGTGAGATCTTGCGTGGAGCCCCAGATCGAGGGAGATTATCAGTGGTCTTGTATGTCTTCCATTTCCTAATAATTGCTCCCACAGTTGATTTCTTCAAACCAAGCTGCTTACCTATTGCAGATTCAGTCTTCCCAGCCTGGTGCAGGTCTACAATTTTGTTTCTGGTGTCCTTTGACAGCTCTTTGGTCTTGGCCATAGTGGAGTTTGGAGTGTGAATGTTTGAGGTTGTGGACAGGTGTATTTTATACTGATAACAAGTTCAAACAGGTGCCATTAATACAGGTAACAAGTGGAGGACAGAGGAGCCTCTTAAAGAATAAGTTACAGGTCTGTGAGAGCCAGAAATCTTGCTTGCTTGTAGGTGACCAAATACTTATTTTACACCATAATTTGCAAATAAATTCATAAAAAATCCTACAATGTGATTTTCTGGATCTCATTTCGTCTGTCATAGTTGAAGTGTACCTATGATGAAAATTACAGGCCTCTCTCATCTTTTTAAGTGGGAGAACATGCACAATTGGTGGCTGACTAAATACTTTTTTGCCCCACTGTATATGTTTGATGTTGTCCTGTTTGTACTCTGTGCCTATAACTCAACCTCAACCCAACAGGTGGAGCGGGAGAGGGAGCAGCCGGTGGACCACTCAGACATGGTGGACCAGATGTTTGGCTTCCTGGGGAACACAGGGGCACTGCCCAACCTGGAGGGACAGGGGCCGGCCGGCTTCGAGGTGAGATGGGGCGTTAGGGGTGGTGGTGGGGAGTAGGGCAGTAGATACTGTCTGTGTAGCTACAGTGGAGTATGTGCAAGGGGTAGGGGTTTAGATGTAGGATGTGTGTGTCTGTGTGCCTTGATGTATATGTCTGTCTGTGTGCGTGGGTGGGTTGGGGGATGCACCTGCCTGTATCCCTGCCTCCATGTGTGCCTCACTGGCTCACTGGCACACACACCCGCAGCCTCCGCAAGGACCCCCCTCCCCCAAACAGCTCTCATCAGGGTCAACTACACCCTTATTCATGTCCTCATTACATGTAGTGCCACAAGACCTCTGTTCTGCTACATATGTTTAAACAATGGAAGTATTTCTAGAAAAAAATCTAGAAAAAAATGCTGGAGCTCTTAATAGTGCTATAAACCAAAACAAAAATAAGTTTTGAGATTTGTACTACAGATTGGTTCAAATTAAACAGCAAAGGCCTTTAAACACTTGTTGGAGAATAATTGTAAAAATGAAATGCATTATGGTGTCTGGCAGAGTTGACATAAATCCAGTTAGTTGCACTTTACGATTTAAAAAAAGTATAATTAGGAGGCTGATACTTTGGTCTATCAAAATATATATTTAAAATGTTGTCCATATTTTTGTGGAAAATGTTAAGATTGTCTCATCTTTCCAGAATTACTGAGCTCTAAAACAGCAACATTTTCTCTCCACCTCACGGCACAATATGTAAAATAACATTCCCTCCAGCTATAAAATGTACATTTCTCTCCCCCATGGCAAAACAAGATCCCTTTCTCAGACCTCAAAAAACGGTATCAGTGTAAAACTGCACTATGCCACTGGTGTGCCTGTGTGTGTGTGTGCGCACATGTGCCTCTTTGCATGCCTGCGACCCTCCTTCTGTGCATGTCTCTGTGTCTCTGGGTCTGTTTACATGGGTGTGTTGTAGGACCTGGAAGTGGCTCTGCGGGCCGAGGAGGAGGAGGACTTAGACGAAGCTCTCCCTCTGCCTGACGACGAGGAAGAGGACCTGTCGGAGTACAAGTTCTCCAAGTTCGCCACCATGTACTTCCAGGGCACCACCACACACAAATACGTGCGGCGACCGCTCAAGCAGCCTCTGCTCTTCCATGAGGATGAGGGTGACCAGCTGGTGAGTTGACCTCTGACTTTTGACCTTTTACCAATCGTGTGTGTGTTCGCCATTGTGGTCCTACAGCTTTGCAAATGAGCCCTGAGTCATGAGTGTCTAACTGAATATTACCTTAACCCCACTAAGGCTACCCCCCACACACACAATCAATTTCAGATCATTTGGGCACGAAATTAAGAACATGCTAATACCTAACTGAACTTTTGTGTGTGGAGGAGGGGGGGCAAACATACTAAAGTTAACATTTGGTGACTGCAGCCAGTTAAACCAAACCAAAGATGGCTGTCTGTCCAAATACTGCTTACTGGGTCAGGAAACCAATACAGACAGTGCCTTACAAAATTATTCAGACCTCTTGTTCCCCAATGCTGGAAGGAGGGCCCGAGTGGAAAAAGTTTGGGAACCCCTGTATTAAACTACCAATACACATCAAAGATGAATTGAGCTGCAGGACAGGAATGAAACTGCTCAGGGATGGCCATTGGTGATTTAAAAATGGCTACAGAGTTCAATGGCTGTAATGGGAGAAAACTGAGGACGGATCAACAACATTGTAGTGTCTCCACAATAATGACCTAACGGAGTGAAAACAAAAAAACAAATATACAGAATACAAATATTTGAAAACATGCATTTTGTATGCAACAAGGCACTAACTGCTTCCTTATTTTCAAGCATGGTGGTGTCTGCATCATGGTATGGGTATGCTTGACATCAGCAGATACTGGGTTGTCAGGATGAAAAGAAACGGGATGGAGCTAAGCACAGGCAAAAAATCCTAGAGGAAAATCTGCTTCAGTCGGCTTTACACCAGAGACTGGGAGAGGAATTCACCTTTCAGCATGACAATAACCTACAACACAAGGCCAAACTTACACTGGAGTTGCTTAACAAGAAGACAGTGAATGTTCCTGAGGGGCCAATTTACACCTTTTACTTAAATCTGCTTGAATATCTATGGCAAGTCTTGAAAATTGCTATCCATGATCAAAAATCTATCCATGATCACCAACATCTGACAGAGCTTGAAGAATTTTGAAAATAATAATGGGCAAATATTGCACAATGCAGGTGTGCAAAGTTCTTGTAGACTTACCCAAGAAGACTCAACAGCTGTAATCGATGCCAAAGTTGTTACTAGTATGTATTGACTCAGGGAGCAAAATACTGTACTTATGCAATGACTATATTTTAGTTATTTAATTTGTGCTAATCTTTTTATATATATGTGTGTATGTGTATAATATATATATGTATGTATGTGTGTAATATATTTGGTCACCTACAAACAAGCAAGATAGGTTTTTAGATTTTTTTGCAAATATATACAAAAATAAAAAATGAGTATAAGTATTCAGACCCTTTACTCAGTACTTTGTTAAAGCATCTTTGGCAGCGATTACAGCCTCAAGTCTTCTTGGGTATGAAGCTGCAAGCCTGGCACACTTGCTTTTGGAGAATTTCTCCCATTCTTCTCAACAGATCCTTTCTGTCAGGTTGGATGGGGAGCGTAGCTGCACAGTTATTTTCAGGTCTCTTTACAGATGTTCGATAAGGTTCAAGTCCGAGCTCTGGCTGGGCCACTCAAGGACAATAGGAGACTTGTCCAGATGCCACTCCTGCATTGTCTTGGGTTTGTGCTTAGGGTCATTGTTTTGTTGGAAGGTAATCCTTCCCTCCAGTCTGTGATCTTGAGCGCTTTGGGGCAGGTTTTCATCAAGGATCTCTCTGTACTTTGCTCCGTTCATCTTTCCCTCGATCCTGACTAGTCTCCCAGTCCCTGCAGCTGAAAAACATCCCCACAGCATAATGCTGCCACTACCATCGCTTCAAATATGGAGGCCACTGTGTTCTTGGGGACCTTCGAAGTTGCAGAAATGTTTTGGTACCCTTCCCAAGATCTGAGGCTAGACGCAATCCTGTCTCTGAGCTCTACGGACAATTCATTCGACCTCATGGCTTGTTTTTTTCTCTGACATACACTGTCAACTGTGGGACCTTGTATAGACAGATGTGTGCCTTTCCAAATCACGTCCAATCAATTGAATTTACCACAGGTGGACTCCAATCAATTTGTAGAAACATCTCAAGGATGATCAATGGAAACAGGATGCACCTGAACTAAAATGCTAGTTTCATAGCAAAGTGTCTGAATACTTATGTAAATAAATAAAAAATATTTCTGTTTAAAAAATATCAACATTTATCAAAAATGTCAGAAACTGTTTTCTCTTTGTTATTATAGGGTATTGTGTGTAGAGTGATGAGCAAAAACATTAATTTAATCAATTTTAGAATAAGGCAGTAACGTAACAAAATGTGTAAAAAGGGAAGGGGTCTAAATACTTTCCGAATGCACTATAATTGAGCAATTTGGCCAAACAATCTCTTGAAAACCAATCCCATTCCCCCTATCCCCCAGGCAGCCCTGGCGGTGTGGATCACAGTACTAAGGTTCATGGGGGACCTGCCTGAACCGAAGTACCACACCGCCATCAGTGACGGCTCAGAGAAGATCCCCGTCATGACCAAGATCTACGAGACGCTGAGCAAGAGGACATACAAGAGAGAGCTGCAGGAGCTCCAGACTGTGGAGGGAGAGTTGAGGGTGAGCTCCGAAGTGAAACCTCCCCTAGGTACAGATTCAGGATCAGCTTCCCCTCTCCTAAACATAGTTGAGACAGGGGATAGAATGTGGGTGGGAAGAGTGGGGGAGGGGTAAAGGGAAGATAAATGAGTGAGAAGAGGAGAGAGAGTGGGGTGGGGTGGGTAGAGAAGGGATGAAAGGGAGGACGTGAGAGAATGTGGGGTTGAGGAGTCGGGGGAGATGTGCAAAAAGGTGTTTGATTATTTTTTTGCCCAAATTTGAATGTTGTGAAAAGTCTGTGCAACTTCCAGCGCACGTTTACTGTGAACACTAAGGTTGTACTCACTTTAAGTTACAGTTTTAACAGTGGTCAAGTAGACTACTGTGGCTATTTGATCATACTGCAGGCCTACCAGAGTGGCCTTCCATCAGAAACAATGGAGAAAATGCAGCCCATTAAATTTGAACATGGAAATAGCTGTTCTATCATTCAGCCTACAGTAGCATCCAAAGTGTGATTTTCAATATAGGCCTACATTCCATGAGGCCTGTATTGAACACAGGGCGTGACATTAACCTGTTTATCCACTTGTCCTTCAGACAAGGAGGTAACTGAAAATGTTGTTCAAATCATATGTTATTTGTCACATGCGCCGAATACAGGTGTAGATCTCACCATGAAATGCTTACTTACAAGTCCTTAACCAACAATGCAGTTCAAGAAATAGAGTTGAGAAAATATTTCTTAAATAAACTAAAGTAAAAAATAAGATAAAAAGTAACACAATAAAATAACAATAACGAGGCTATATATGGGGGGTACCGGTACCGAGTCAATGTGCGGGGGTACAGGTTAGTCGAGATAATTTGTACATATAGGTAGGGGTAGAATGATTAGCAGTCTTAGAAGTGGTGGTAGAAGCTGTTAAGAAGCCTTTTGGGACCTAGACTTGGCACTCCGGTACCGCTTGCTGTGCAGTAGCAGAGAGAACAGTATATGACTTGGGTGACTGCAATCTTTTAACATGTTTTGAGCTTTCCTCTGATACCGCCTAGTATGTAGCTCCTGGATGGCAAGAAGCTTGGCCCAAGTGATGTACTGGGCCATACGCACTACCCTCTGTAGCGCCTTACGGTCGGATGCCGAGCAGTTGCCATACCAGGCGGTGATGCAACAGGTCAGGATGCTCTCAATGGTTCCATTGTAGAACTTTTTGAGGATATGGGGACCCATGTCAAATCTTTTCAATCTGCTGAGGGGGAAACGGTGTTGTCGTGCCCTCTTCACGACTGTGTTGGTGTGTTTGGACCATGATAGTTTGTTGGTGATGTGGACACCAAGGAACTTTAAACTCTCGACCCGCTCCGCTGTTGGGTTATTTGATCCAAGAAACCACTTTGCAAAATAAAATGCATTATTATTCCCATACCATTATTACAGAGAATCAGACAAATTATGCTACTCTCTGCCTATTGGCTACTTAGCTGATTCAAGTCTGTCTCAAAATACAACACTGCCACCTTTAAGAATAAATAAATATCTATACCTGACTTGCTTTTCAAAGATGTCTAGAAATGTACACGTTTTGTGCTCTTGTAGGAAGCAATCACTCCCCTATTTCTGACTACAAATGATCTATAACTGGGCTAATAACTCACTAACTAACAAAGTATATGAACAAAATGTGCATATTGGCCTACTGCAGCTCTGATTGTTTATGCCGCACTGGTCTGTATAGAGTACGTGCTGAGTAGTGCGTGTCAATACAATAGAATCCTACTCCGATGCTTTCTGCCTACAACAAATCTCTTGCCTACAGTAGTTTGTTTTGTTTCTGTATGTTGCATTGAAAGTGGTTAATATTGCGTTGATTCGATCACAATTGCCACAGTAGAGGGAAAAGTTGATAGTCTTAACAGGGAAAACTCTAGAACAGTGGTCACAAACCTTTTGAGTCAAAAAAACTTTGAGTCAAAGTGCAAGACGAGATCTACCACTCAGATTTTTTTTATAACATGACTTAAAAAACATACGCCAAATGCAGCATTAACCAATTAAAAACAGTACTGTAGCAATGATGTTTGTAAAGTAGGCTATAGGCCCAAATCATTATTACCGCATATTGGTTTTGCTTGAATTGCCCTGCCAATAAATTGTTGTTCAGGATAAAAAAAAATATATATTTCCAAATTTGAGGTAGGCTATATGATCACACAGGTAATAGATCAGTTGTTGTATTACTTGTGAACAGTGGCACCTGTCATATTTTTAAGTGGGAGAACTTGCACAATTGGTGGCTGACTAAATACTTTTTTTGCCCCACTGTATGTATCCACCACTTTTCAGTTTTTAGAAAGTTTTTCACTTCACCAATTTGGACTATTTTGTGTATGTCCACTACATAAAATCCAAATAAAAATCAATTTAAATTACAGGTTGCAATGCAATGAAATAGGAAAAATGCCAAGGGGGCACTGTATATGTCATATTTCAGTATTTTATTTTTATACATTTGCAAATATTTCTAAAAACCTGTTTTTGCTTTGTCATTATGGAGTATTGTGTGTAGATTGATGAGGGGGGTAAAAACAACTAAACCCATTTTTAGAATGAGGCTGTAACATAACAAAATGTGGAAAAAGTCAAGGGGTCTGATACTTTCCGAATGCACTGTAATAGCAGAACACTGCTTGTACAATATTATGTGATGGATGGTTTATTCTATATCACACTGTTACACTCTGTTTGGAATATCTACAGAAGTTCAGCAATTGCAATCTTCTTATATTACTCTGTATGCTACTCAGTTTGAGAAGAGGATCCTCCTGCATCTCACATCTGATTGTATTTATTGAACTCTGCCTGCTGGACCCATAAGGCAAAAACTCTGTCACATCCAGGATGGAGTGTCATGTACTCCACCCGTTTTGCCACCTGACTGCACATGTCCATAACATTCAGTGGTGATTTTAGCATGTAAATCTTGCAGGGGCTAACTAAACATATCTTTTTTTTATGCAATCCGCTACACAACATTAAACAATACATTCATTGCACTATAATGTGACAAATGGTGCCCACAAACTGAAGGGGCCTACATAAAGCTATCCCAACAGCAGGGATATTACATAATTTATGCAGCAGCATACATTACATTTTTGGACTCACCTTGTTGTGCTGTGTTCACCTGAATAGGAAAGTGGCGCGACGGTCCTTCTGGTGAGCTCTAGATAGAGGCCCAAATTCCAAGTTGGATGACAGTTCAAAATTATTTTCCGTATTTACCCAGTTCCCAGTTGTCTTGAACTCACTGAAGTCTTAGGTTTCCGAGTTCCGAGTTTTCAGTTGTTTTGAACGTGGCAGAAGTCATGCTGGATTGACAGCATGACCAATGTATTAAAACCTTTCTGGCTCATGGCGTTATCCACTTTTTGGTTGTTACGATCTTGTCTCATCGCTGCAACTCCCTCACGGACTCGGCGAAGGTCGAGAGCCAAGCCACACTGCTTTTTGACACACTGCTCGCTTATCCCGGAAGCCAGCCTCACCAATGTGTCGGAGGACACTGTCGAACTGACGACCGGAGTCAGCTTGCAGCCGCCCGGCCCACCACAAGGAGTCGCTAGAGCACGATGAAACAAGGACATCCAAACCCTCCCCTAGCCCGGAGGATGCTGGGCCAATTGTGCACCGCCTCATGGGTCACCCGGTCACAGCAGGCTGGGATCGAACCCGGGCTGCAGTGGCGCCTTTGTTGTGTAATGTTTATGTCCAAGTTTTAATAAGGATCCGCCCCTTTCCCCCCCCAATTTTCTCCTAAAATGACATACACAAATCTAACTGCCTGTAGCTTAGGCCCTGAAGCAAGGATATGCATATTATTGGTACCATTGGAAAGGAAACACTTTGAGGTTTGTGGAAATGTGAAAGGAATGTAGGAGAATATAACACATTAGATCTGGTAAAAGATAATACAAAGAAAAAAAATCAACCGTATTGTATTTTTTTGTACCATCATCTTTGAAATGCAAGAGAAAGGCCATAATGTACTATTCCACCCAGGTGCAATCTATATTTTGGCCATTAGATAGCAGCAGCATATGTGCAAAGTTATATATTAGTCCAATGAACCATTATATTTCTGTTCAAAATGTTGTATAAAGACTGCTCAAATGTGCCTAATTTGTTTATTAATAACTTTTCATGTTCAAAATTATGCACTCTCCTCAAACAGTAGCATGGTATTATTTCACTGTAATAACTACTGTAAATTGGACAGTGCAGTTAGATTAATTTAAGCTTTCTGCCAATATCAGATATGTCTATGTCCTTGGAAATGTTCTTGTTACTTACAAACTCATGCTAATTGCATTAGCCTACATTAGCTCAACCGTCCTGTGGAAGAGACAACAATCCCAAAGAAGTTTTTATGATTATATATTTTTTACATTGTTTGTAAACTGATATGTGACACATATTAATGCCAAAATAACATGCAAAACAGGTGGGGCTCTGCCCCTGAATGACGTTTCACCACTGAATACATGATATAGACAGAAGGGACATATTCACCCACTGAAGACAGAACCTCGCCCAGAGAGCTGTGCATGTAAATGTGTTAGACAGCCAAATCCTTAGATTAGGGCAAATAGAAATACAAATGCATTCCAGTTCTGGTTAGACAGCTGAAGTTGTACTCTACACAAAGCTGATTTTGATTTGTTTAGTAAAGTGGAGGCATACTGTCTTTATAAGCACATCAATATGACATCTACAGCAAAAAAAATATTTAGTCTTTGTAACCCAACTAAAAAAAATGGTTGATGTATCAACACTCAAGGTGGGAGACGTTTGTGCCATGTCCACATGCAGTTTACACCTGTAGGGATATTAGTTTGATCTATCAGCGGACTTGAGACGAGACACAACGAGCCAGCTATAGAATATTATGTTGTAGAACAGCTGAGCTGACTGAAGACCGAAGTCATTCAACTCACACTAGTTTATATCGTTTCCACGGTAACATACACTCACAGTGGCCAGTTTATTAGGTACACCATCCCGTTCACGAGAATAGATTGCTCCTACAGTCAGTGAGTCACGTGGCTGTGGCTTGCTATATAAAGCAGGTAGACATTCAGTTACTGTTCGATTTAACGTTAGAATGGGAAAAATGAGTGACCTAAGCAACTTTGAGCGTCGGGATCCATTATCTAAGAAACGGCCGGCCCTCCTGGGCTTTTAATGCATAATGATTTCTAGAGTTTACCGCGAATGGCGCGACAAACAAAAAACATCCAATCAGCGGCAGTCCTGAGGGGGCGAAAACAGCTTGTTGATGAGAGAGGTGGAAGGAGAATGGCAAGAATCGTGCACAACTCGTTGATCCTTGTCATGAATGGGTTATTGCAGCAGACGACCACACCAGGTTCCACTCCTATCAGCTAAAAATAACAAGAAGCTGCTGCTACAGTGGGCATGCGATCACAAACACTGGACCATTGAGGAGTGGAAAAACATTGCTTGGTCCGTCGAATCACAGTTCCTGTTGCTTCATGCTGATGGCAGAGTCAGGATTTGGTGTAAGCCCATGGTCCCGTCCTGCCTGGTGTCAACAGTACAGGCTGATGGCCGTGGTGTACTGGTGTGGGGAATGTTTTCCTGTCACACGTTAGATCCCTTAATACCAATTGAGCAAAGATTGAACGCCACAGTATATTTGAACATTGTTGCTGACCAAACCCAATAGAACATCTTTGGGATAAGATGGAACGAGCTGTTCACAGCATGAATGTACCTCTGTCCAATCTGCAGCAACTGTGTGATGCCATCGCGTCAGCATGGACCAACACCCCTGTGGAACGTTTCTGTCACCTTGTAGAATCCATGCTCACAAAAAATGCAGGCTTTTCTGGAGGCAAAGGGGGTCCAACCCGGTACTATACTGAACAAAAATATAAATGCAATAATTTAGAGTTCATATAAGGAAATCAGTCAATTGAAATGAATTAATTAGGCCTTAGTCAATGGGTTTCACATGACTGGGCAGGGTGCAGCCATGGGTGGGCGCCAATCAGACAGAAATACTCCTGTGTAATGATCATGCTGTTTAATCAGCTTCTTGATATACCACATCTCTCAGGTGGCTGGATTATCTTGGCAAAGGAGAAATGCTCACTAATAGGGATGTAAGCAAATTCATGCACAACATTTTGAGAGAAATACGCTTTTTGTGTGTATGGAACATTTCTGGGATCTTTTATTTCAGCTCAGGAAACATGGGATCAATACTTTACATGTTGTGCTTATATTTACATTACGTGTACATTTACAGTACGTGTATATTTACATGACGTGATGAAACGTTGAAACTAAGTTGCAAGCTACTTTCGTAGCAAGGTGCTGTAGAATGAGTTACTTATGAAACACATTCCAGGCTCTTGCTATCTTGCCATAACTGATTTGGCAGAGATATGATATGATATGATAGCCAGCTGCAGCTATCTACAAGCTATGCTAGCTAGCTGCTGTCAGTTTGGCTAAACACAAGGTCAGGCTTTAGCAAACACATAGAACTAAATTAGCTGACCATGTTGAGATGGTGTGTCAGTCAGGAGGGGAGAAGTCCTCAACTTCAAATCTTTGTTCTATCCATAGCAACGCTAGCATAGCTTACCTCGCTGTACTCATTACTGCACTTGTTTGTTGTAATTGAATGGCAAAGACCCACATCAAACCCCACCCCCAAGACGACTCTTGTTTGCCTTCAGTCATTGGCCGCTAGTATTTCATAATGAGTATTGAGGAGATGAGAAGGAGGACGTTGGTAGAATGGGTTGATTTGTTTTGTGTATGTCATCCAGGACACAGACAGTCTTACAGACAACATAAAGCTCAACTACGCCCCTCTCTCTCCCTCTTACAGAACAGCTCGAATGAAGGTGGTGGTGGGCAAAAGAAGAACAGTGTGAGACACAAGCTGGTCTCTCTCACACTGAAGAGGAAGTCCAAGATCACTGAGGAGGTTTGTGTCTCATTATAGCTTTCATAATAATAATAATAGTAAAAAACATAATAATGATAGTATATGCCAGTTAGCATTACCGTGCTCTTACCAACTGAGCCACACAATCCCAAAAATAGTGGGTTGGACCAACATTCTTGTTGCTGTTTATGGATATTCCCATGTTAATATTTGACAGATTATAAGGGTACTCTGATTTGTTATGGGGGTGTTCAGCATCTGTGGGTACCCCTGTAATCCAAACCCCCCGTTGCCAACTCAGCATTTACCAATACCAATGTTCCCTGTTGGCACCGCCTCCTCTTCTCCCCTATAGGTGACCCGGCGTTTGATGGACGGTGATTACAGCCTACAGGGAAACAGCATGTTGGAGGACCGGCCCACCTCCAACCTGGAGAAGCTGCACTTCATCATCGGCAACGGCATCCTAAGGCCCGTCCTCAGGTGACCTACGACCCTTTGACTTATTCTACCAATTACTCAGAAATACTTTTTCTCTGCATTCTTAATCTGTTCTTTCCATGCCTCCTCTCCTTCATTGATGATCTGAGCTTCCACCATAGTGTTTGGATGTTGGTCGCCACCTTAAGTGCAACCTCGACAAAATGGAGCTGCTCTTCTTCCCGGGGAACGCCTGCCCGCTCTGAGACCTTTCCATCACAGTTGATAACTCCACGGTGCCCCTTGGCGTGACCCTGGACAACACCCTGTCGTTCTCTTCAAATCAAATCAAATCAAATCAAATCAAATACATCAAAGCAGATACTCACTCCTGCAGGTTCATGCTCTACAACATCCGTAAAGTATGACCTTTCCTCACACAGGAAGCGGCCAGGTCCTAATCCATGCACTTGTCATCTCCCATCTAGACTAATGCAACTCTCTGTTGGCTCACCGCTTGTGCCATAAAACCGCTGCAACTTATCTAGAATGCCGCATCCCACCTGTTCAACCCATGTCACCTGGCTCCTCCCCACACTCCACTGGCTTCGATTCGAAGCTCGCATCATCTTCAAGACCCTGGTGCTTGCCAACGGCCCAACAAGAGAACTGCCCATCCCTACCTTCAGGCTATGCTCAAACCCTACACCCCAACCCGAACACTCCGTTCTGCCACCTCTGGTCACTTGGCCCTCCCACCGCTACAGGAAGGCAGCTCCCACTCAGCCCAGTCAAAGCTCTTCTCTGTTCTGGTACCCCAATGTTCAGGACAGCGTCAGGACAGCGTCAGGACAGCGGAGTCCCTGCCCATCTTCCAAAAATGTCTGAAACACTACCTCTTTAAAGAGTACACTATCTTAAATAACTCCCACCTAGTTTTTGGCTAGTATCACAGACTTAGCTGATAAATACTTTGTTGAGGGAAAATGTACAACAATTGTCATATGTTATTGTCTCACCTAGCTACAGTATTTTAAGATGAATGCACTAATTGTTAGTCGCACTGGATAAGAGCATCTGCTAAATTACGTAAATGTAATTGTTTGCACCTGTCACAAAGAAATGATTAAGTAATATATTGGACGTGTATTCTAAGTGGTATGCTAGTTTGAATATGGGGACCCCTAACCATCACTGTTATTGGCTGTCTGTTGTGTCTATTACCAGGGATGAGATCTACTGTCAGATCTGTAAGCAGCTGACCCAGAACCCATCTAAGAGTAGCCATGCACGTGGCTGGATCCTGCTCTCTCTCTGCGCTGGCTGCTTCGCTCCCTCTGAGAAGTTTGTCAAAGTAAGACCCTCGTGTTTTTGCTAACACACACACAGCGTATATACACACGTATGCATATATGGGTGCGAACACACACACACCAACACCTCTCGTTTGTCTTGGTCTACTCCGGATGAATTGAAAGTGGATCCACTGAATGTGCCCCAGGATGTCTCATTGGTCTTTAACCCCTGAGACCCCCCCCCCTTCTCCCTCCGTCAGTATTTGCGCACGTTCATGATCAGTGGTCCGCCAGGCTACGCTCCATACTGCGAGGAGAGGTTGAGGAGGACCTTTGTGAACTGCACCAGGACCCAGCCACCATCTTGGCTCGAGCTGCAGGTACGCACAGATCTAGGATCAGTGAATCATGGGGGAAGTTCTGAACCATATTAGGTGGAAAATGCTAAATTGAGATCAGTGTCCAATTGTCATACTAAAAGTAAAGATACCTTCATATAAAATTACTCAAGTAAAAGTGAACGTTAGCCAGTAAAATACTACTTGAGTAAAAAAGTATTTGTTTTTCAAAAGTAAATGTTATTGCTAAAATATACTTAAGTATCCAAAGTAGAAGTATAAATCATTTCAAATACCTTATATTAAGCAAACCAGACGGCACGATGTTCTTGTTTTTAAAATTTACGGATAGCCAGGAGCACACTCCAACACTCAGACATCATTTACAAACAAAGCATTTGTGTTTATTGAGTCCGCCAGACCAGATGCAGTAAGGATGACCAGGGATTTTCTCTTTAAGTGCTTGAATTAGACCATTTTCCTGTCCTGCTAAGGATTCAAAATGTAATGAGTACTTTTGGGTGTCAGGGAAAATGTATGGAGTAGAAAGTACATTGTTTGCTTTAGGAATGTAGTAGAGTAAAAGTAATCAAAAATATAAATAGTAAAGTACAGATACCCCCCCAAAATACTTAATTAGTACGTTCAAGTATTTTTACTTAAGTACTTTACACCACTGCAAATATATTGCCACCCTTGCACTTAAATGATTTCCTATTTCTTCAAAAATGTGTTGAAATTTAAATTAAACTTTTGGTCACCACACCTTGTTATGGAATTTTCTGCATTGCAGAACCAATACAATTTTTGTAACCTAAGTATAGCATTTTAATTGAGAAAATAAAGACAAATGGCATAGATTACATTATTTGCACCCCGGAGCTAGGACTTGGTTGCACAGCCTTTGGCCAAGTGTGCTGCTGACAAACACCGACTTTTCAGCAGCAGACTGCTCTAATTCTTCAATGTTGGAGGGGTGCCCTCCGCCAACTGCTGTGCTCAGATCTCTCCATAGGTTTTAGATATGATTCAGATCTGGACTCTACGCTGGCCATTCCAGAACAGTTCAGCATCGCTTCTTGAACCATTCCTGGGTGCTTTTTGATGTGCTGCTGGAAGACACACAACATTCAATGGAGACCCAGTTTTTGGATGCTGGGTTGAACATTTGACACCTGATAATCTTCTGATTTCATGATGCCTTGCACGTGTTCAAGGCCCCCAGTACCAGAGGCAGCAAATCAATCTCACAGCATTCTCAAACCTCCCACGTCTTTGATTGTAGGGAGGGTGTTATTATCATTCGGTTTGCTGCTGAAGAGTGGGAATTATTGTCAGTAGTAACGTGCAGTAAGCTTATTGATAGCTACAAGAAGCATTTGTTGGCAGTTATATTGGCCAAATGCGGTGCAACTAAGTACTAGCTCCGGGGTGAAAATCAATTTGTCTATGCCGTTTGTCTTTATTTTCTACATGAAAATGGTAAACTTAAGTTAACAAATATATAATTGGTTTTGCAATGTTGAAAAGTGACGCAGCGTTTTAAGGCACTGCGTCTCAGTGCTAGAGCCGTCACTACAGACACTACAGTTTGAATCCAGGCTGTATCACAACCGGTCGTGATTGGGAGTCCCATAGGGCGGCACATAATTGGCTCAGCGTCGTCTGGGTTTGACCGGTGTAGGCCGTCATTGTAAATAACAATTTGTTCTTAACTGACTTGCCTAGTTAAATAAAGGTTAAATTCAATAAAACATCATATCAATTTAAACCAAATTATGTAAAAATGTTGAATTATTTAAGAAAAGTGCAAGGGTGCCCATATTTTTACTGTCTGGTTTTAGACATTCAAGCGTAGCCTGGAGTTCTTTTTTTAATCAAAAATAATCACCCCCCCCCCCCCCCCCCCCCCCAGGCTACTAAGTCGAAGAAACCCATCATGTTGCCAGTGACCTTCATGGATGGCACCACTAAGACCCTGCTGACTGACTCAGCCACCACAGCCAACGAGCTGTGTAATTCCCTGGCCGACAAGATCAGCCTCCAAGACCGCTTCGGTTTCTCCCTCTTCATCGCCCTGTTTGACAAGGTACTGGACTGGACCTCACTCGCTTCATCTGAGCGAGAGACTTGTGTAGATGTGCACACACACACGCATGTATACAAGCAGGGACCCACTCACTCTTGCTTACTCAATAACTCACTCAAGCTTACGGTCTCACAAACTTGTTTGAGAAGCTATCGAGTCCAGGTTAATTAACAATGTTGAATGTCCATTCTTCCCCCTCTCCCCCCAGGTATCCTCATTGGGCAGCGGCAGCGACCATGTGATGGATGCCGTGTCGCAGTGCGAGCAATATGCCAAGGAGCAGGGTGCCCAGGAGAGGAATGCTCCCTGGCGCCTTTTCTTCAGGAAGGAGATCTTCACGCCCTGGCACAATCCTGGCGACGACAGTGTGGCCACCAACCTCATCTACCAGCAGACTGTCCGGGGAGTCAAGTTCGGCGAGTACCGCTGCGAGAGGGTGAGTGGGGAATGAGGGCAGAGGGATGAAGGCATGTATGAGGAGGGAGGTTAGAGGTGAGAGATTTGGGGAATTGCTCTTTGATTGTGTCTTTTCCACTCTTCTTCTTTGCTCTTTTACAGGTTAATGAATGATATGAGATGGCGTTTTTATGTTGAATTTAGTTCATGCTGATGTTCATTGAACAAAAATGTCTAAACGTCTAAAGTGTTGGTCCCATGTTTCATGAGCTGAAATAAAAGATCCCAGAGATGTTCCATATGCACAAAAAAACGTATATTTCCCTTAATTCTGTGTACAAATTTGTTTTCATCCCTGTTAGTGAGCATTTCTCATTTGCCAAGATAATCGATCCACCTGAGGTGTGGCATATCAAGAAGCTGATTTAAACAGCATGATCATTACACAGGTGCACCTTGTGCTGGGGACAATAAAAGGCCATACTAAAATGTGCAGTTTTGTAACACGACACACTACTTTTTTAAGGTGTCTGTGACCAACATATCAATTTCTGTATTCCCAGTCATGTGAAATCCACAGATTAGGGCCTAATGAATTTATTTCAATTGACTAATTTCCTTATATGAACTGCATCTTTGAAATTGTGCATGCTATCTTTTTATTTTTGTTCAGTGTATATGTGAATGCACATTCATGCCTAATGTTTTTTTTGTAAAATATGAAAGTGTTAAAGCTTCCCCTTATCTCTCACTCCATCTATCCACTCTCAATCCTCTCTCTTGCTCAGGACGAGGATCTGGCGGAGCTGGCGTCTCAGCAATACTACGTAGAATATGGCTCAGAGATCCTCCAAGAGCGCCTCCTCAACCTCATCCCCTCCTACATCCCTGACCGTGAAATCAGCTCAGCCAAGACCACTGACAAGTGGGCCCAGCTAGTTGTCTCTTCCCACAAAAAGGTAGATGTCCCCCAAGGATCAGTCTCAGTGCCCTTCACTTTCTGACCCCAAATCTGTTTCTTGTGCTCTTACAACAGGATTTGTCCTTTGAACTATTTGTCACTATAATCAGGGATGTCGTGGGTAAACACATGTAAGCACTTTTTCCACTGCTTATGCTTTAGTGAATAGCGTTTAAGCGTCTACTACGCCAAATTATTGTTTTCTGAATTAGCATTTGTTAATCGTTGCCGTCATATCAATCAGCGTTCAGTGTTTATCCACATTTGTTTTTACCGCTATAACTTGACTATATTGTCCTATGAACAGTATATACGTTCACACACCCAGTTTTCAAACAGTCTCTCTAACCCCTCCTCTGCCTCAGGGAGTTTACACCCAGAAGAGGTTGGACCCTCAGAAGGTGAAAGAGGACGTGGTTGACTTTGCTCGTTTCAAGTGGCCTTTACTCTTCTCACGCTTCTACGAGGCCTTCAAGTTTTCAGGTAAGTCTACTGTTGATATTTATGGGAGTTTTGGCCAATTTAATACAAGGAATGTTACACTAATGATATTTCTGAGAAAGACCTGTATCGTATCCATGATATCATGACTAAACGTAGGTTGAAATGACCTCTAAGTAAACTTTGAACCCCTCAGGACCCAGCCTGCCTAAGAATGATGTCATTGTAGCAGTGAACTGGACCGGGGTCTACTTTGTGGATGAGCAGGAGCAGGTCCTTTTGGAACTCTCTTTCCCAGAGATCACTGCTGTGTCCAGTAGCAGGTAATGCTGCTACTATTCCTGTCTTTCAATAGACTGTAGTCATTATTCGTCAATGATAATTAGATATGTTTTCATTCAGTTGGTTGGGGGGAGGTGTAATGCAAATAGTCTGGGTAGCCATTTGACTAGATGTTCAGGAGTCTTATGGCTTGGGGAAAGAAGCAGTTTAGAAGCTTCTTGGACCTAGACTTGGTGCTCCGGTACCGCTTGACGTGTGGTAGCAGAGAGAACAGGTTATGACTAGGGTGGCTTTTAGGGCTTTCCTCTGATACCACCTGGTATAGAAGTCCTGGATGGCAGGAAGCTTGGCCCCAGTGATGTACTGGGCTGTTCGCACTACCCTCTGAGGTGCCTTACGGTCGAAGGCTGAGCAGTTGCCATACCAGGCAGTGATGCAACCAGTCAGGATGCTCTCGATGGTGCAGCTGTAGAACCTTTTGAGGATCTGAGGACCCATGCCAAATCATTTCAGTCTCCTGAGGGGGAATAGGTTTTGTCGTGCCCGCTTCACGACTGTCATGGTGTGCTTGGACCATGTTAGATTGTTGGTGATGTAGACACCAAGGAACCTGAAGCTCTCAACCTGCTCCACTCAGCTCCGTCGATGAGAATGGGGGTGTGCACGGTCCTCTTTTTCCTGTAGTCCACAATCATCTCCTTTGTCTTGATCACGTTGAGGGAGAGGTTGTTATCCTGGCACCACACTGCCAGGTCTCTGACCTCCTCCCCGTAGGCTGTCTCGTTGTTGTCGGTGATCAGGCCTACCACTGTTGTGTCATTGGCAAATTTAATGAGGGTGTTGGAGTCGTGCCTGGACGTGCAGTCATGAGTGAACAGGGAGTACAGGAGAGGGCTGAGCACACAACCCTGAGGGACCCTGTGTTGAGGATCAGGGTGGCGGATGTGTTGTTACCTACCCTGCCCGTCAGGAATTCCAGGATCCAGTTGCAGAGGGAGGTGTTTAGTCCCAGGGTCCTTAGCTTATTGATGAGCTTTGAGGGCACTATGGTGTTGAACGCTGAGCTGTAGTCAATGAATAGCATTCTCACATACAGTGCCTTGCGAAAGTATTCGGCCCCCTTGAACTTTGCGACATATCCAGGCGACATATCCAGGTGTTAGAATGGCCAAGTCAAAGTCCAGACCTGAATCCAATTGAGAATCTGTGGAAAGAACTGAAAACTGCTGTTCACAAATGCTCTCCATCCAACCTCACTGAGCTCGAGCTGTTTTGCAAGGAGGAATGGGAAAAAATGTCAGTCTCTCGATGTGCAAAACTGATAGAGACATACCCCAAGCGACTTACAGCTGTAATCGCAGCAAAAGGTGGTGCTACAAAGTATTAACTTAAGGGGGCTGAATAATTTTGCATGCCCAATTTTTCAGTTTTTGATTTGTTAAAAAAGTTTGAAATATCCAATAAATGTCGTTCCACTTCATGATTGTGTCCCACTTGTTGTTGATTCTTCACAAAAAAATACAGTTTTATATCTTTATGTTTGAAGCCTGAAATGTGGCAAAAGGTCGCAAAGTTCAAGGGGGCCGAATACTTTCGCAAGGCACTGTAGGTGTTCCTTTTGTCCAGGTGGGAAAGTGCAGTGTGGACTGCATCATCTGTGGATCTGTTGGGGCGGTATGCAAATTGGAGTGGGTCTAGGGTTTCTGGGATGATGGTGTTGATGTGATCCATGACCAGCCATTCAAAGCGCTTCATGGCTACAGACGTGAGTGCTACGGGTCGGTAGTCATTTAGGCAGGTTACCTTAGGCAGAGGCACTATGGTCGTCTGCTTGAAACATGTTGATATTACAGACTCGTGCAGGGAGAGGTTGAAAATGTCAGTGAAGACACTTGCTAGTTGGTCAGCGCATGCTCGCAGTAATGATTGTAACGATAAGAAATATGTATTTTTTTCAGTTGTAATATACAAAGCTTGTGATTTTATACAACAAACTAAAATATGGAAAGATGAATGAAAAAAATAGTATTTTCACATGTTTAGACCCATATAAAATATAAGTACAACAGTATTATAATCTGTATCATTGTTTTGATATTGTAAGAATAATTTCCCTTGACAGAGGGGGTAAGCTCCAGGGCCAGAGCTTCTCGCTGGCCACCATCAAAGGAGACGAGTACACGTTCACCTCAAACAATGCAGAGGACATCTGTGAGCTTATTGTGACCTTTTTGGAAGGCCTCAGGAAGAGGTCAAAGTTTGTGGTGGCGCTGCTGGACTGCCCCAACCCCGGTAAGTAACCTACTATCAAAGGAGACGTTATTTGCCTGTACGTTATTTACTTATTAGGTTTATTACCCAGGGGCAATGCACATTGATCAACATTGGAAACACTTTTTAAGAACAAGTCATGATTGTCATCAAAGCAAACAAGGGAAAGTATGGTAAATGACTGTGGTTTTGTTGGTGTTTTCTTGTACAGAGGCATGTTTTTCAGCACCACCACACATGACTTTCCCTCACAGGGGACAATAAAGTTATTTGAATGGAATTTCCATTGTATTGAATGTTGTGTTCCCTTAGCGGGCGGCGAGGACTCCACCTTCCTCAGTTTTTCCAAGGGCGACCTGATCCTATTGGACGAGCACTGTGGCGAGCAGGTCATGACCTCGGGGTGGGCTCACGGGGTCAACGACAGGACCAAGCAGCGGGGGGACTTTCCGGCCGACTGCGTCTACGTCCTTCCCACCTTCACCCGGCCGCAGTATGACATCGTGGTGAGTGACCTTATGACTAGGGTTGCAAAATTTCCTGTCATTTTCCAAAGTTCCAGGAACTTCTAGAAACTGTACTCATGGGTCATTTTGGAAATCTATGGAAACTTGGGGGATTTATACCGCAATATGACGTTGTGGTGATTATGACCTCAGGAATTGCCAAGCTCCATACTGCCTTTACAGCTCCTATTCTGTAGTTTCTCTTTTACTGAAGTTTTTCTTTCTCTCTCTTTTCCTCTCTGCTCCCTTCCCTCTCCATCTCTCTCTTTCTTCTGCTCCCTCTCCTCTCCATTCTCGTCCCTTTTTTCTCCATCTCACTCTTCCTCTCTCTTTTGCTCCCTTCCCTCTGCATCTCTCTCCCCCCTCTCTCTCTTTGCTAGGCTCTGGTAACTATGACTCCAGACCAGAGAAGAGAGTCCATCAACCTGTCCCAGACGGCCCTGGCTGAGAGTGAGGACAAGGTCAAGCCTTACACCCTAGAGGAGTTCTCCTACGACTACTTCAGGTAGCCACACTCACATGCACACTCACACGCACATGCACACTCACTCACCTCTTACACACTCACTCTTCTCTTCCCCCCCTCTAGACCCCCTCCTAAGAGCACTCTGAGCAGGGTGATGATCACTAAGGGCCGGGGGAAGGAGCGTCTGTGGTGTTGCACCAGGGAGCCCCTCAAACAGCCTCTGCTAAAGAAGGTGCTGGCCCAGGAAGAGCTCTCCCAGGAGGCTCAACTGGCCTTCGTTGATATCCTTACTGCCTTGCAGCCATTGTGTATCGAATACTTTTTTATACTTCATACACAAATCATCTTAAAGTAACTTTATTGAGCTACACAAACAATTTTAAATACATGTTTATTTTATTTTTTATTTCACCTTTATTTAACCAGGTAGGCCAGTTGAGAACATGTTCTCATTTACAACTGTGACCTGGCCAAGATAAAGCAAAGATGTGCGACAAAAACAACAACACAGAGTTACACATAAACAAACATACAGTCAATAACACAGTAGAGATATCTATGTACTGTGTGTGCAAATGTAGAAGATTAGGGAGGTAAGGCAATAAATAGGCCATAGAGGCAAAATAATTACAATTTAGCATTAACACTGTAATGATAGATGTGCGGATTATGTGCAAGTAGAGATACTGGGGTCCAAAAGAGCAAGAGGATAAACAACAATATGGGGATGAGGTAGTTGGGTGTGCTATTTACAGATTGGCTGTGTACAGGTACAGTGATCAGTAAGCTGCTCTGACAGCTGATGCTTAAAGTTGGAGAGGGAGATATAAGACTCCAGCTCCAGTGATTTTTGCTTTTCGTTCCAGTCATTGGCAGCAGAGAACTGGAAGGAAAGGCGGCCAAAGGAGGTGTTGGATTTGGGGATGACCTGTGAAATATACCTGCAGGAGCCCGTGCTACGGGTGGGTGTTGCTATGGTGACCAGTGAGCTGAGATAAGGCGGCGCTTTATCGAGCAAAGACTTATAGATGACCTGAAGCCAGCGGGTTTGGCGACGAATATGTAGTGAGGGCCAGTCAACGAGAGCATACAGGTTGCAGTGGTGGGTAGTATATGGGGCTTTGGTGACAAAACGGATGGCACTATGATAGACTACAACCAGTTTGCTGAGTAGAGTGTTGAAGGCTATTTTGTAAATGACATCGCTGAAGTCAAGGATCAGTAGGATAGTCAGTTTTACGAGGGTATGTTTGGCAACATGAGTGAAGAAGGCTTTGTTGCGAAATAGGTAGCCAATTCGAGATTTAATTTTGGATTGGAGATGCTTAATGTTAGTCTGCAAGTAGAGTTTACAGTCTAACCAGACACTTAGGTATTTGTAGTTGTCCACATATTCTAGGTCAGAACCGTCAAGAGTAGTGATGCTAGTCGGGCGGGCGAGTGCGGGCAATAATTGGTTACACAGCATGCATTTAGTTTTACTAGCATTTAAAAGCAGTTAGAGGCCACGGAAGGAGAGTTGTATGGCATTGACGCTCGTTTGGAGGTTTGTTAACAGTGTCCAAAGAAGGGCCAGAAGTATACAGAATGGTGTCGTCTGTGTAGAGGTGGATCAGAGAATCACCAGCAGTAAGAGCGACATCATTGATATATACAGAGAAAAGAGTCAGCCCGAGAATTGAACCCTGTGGCACCCCCATAGAGGCTGCCAGAGGTCCGGACAACAGGCCCTCCAATTTGACACACTGAATTCTATCTGAGAAATAGTTGGTGAACCAGGCGAGGCAGTCATTTGAGTCTGTCGATAAGAATGCGGTGATTGACACAGTCGAAAGCTTTGGCCAAGTCGATGATGACGGCTGCACAGTACTGTCTTTTATCGATGGTGGTTATGATATAGTTTAGGACTTTGAGCCTGGCTGAGGTGCAGCCATGACCAGCTCGGAAACCAGATTGCATAGTGGAGAAGGTACGGTGGGATTCGAAATGGTCGGTGATCTGTTTGTTAACTTGGCTTTCGAAGATTTTAGAAAGGCAGGGCAGGATGGATATAGGTCTATAGCAGTTTGGGTCTAGAGTGTCTCACCCTTTGAAGAGGGGTTACATTACGTTTAACATATTGACGTGCATTGATTTTTGGATGCTAAACCGTTAGCATTTGGAGACAATGGCCAGCTATCTAACCTTGCCCATAGACTGCCTACTGGGTAATGAAACCAATCTGTAATTTGGGTGAACTATCCCTTTAAATGTGATGCAAACCTCAACAGGTCATGGTAGCAGGTAGCCTAGTGGTTAGAGCGTTGGACTAGTAACCGAAAGGTTGCAAGATCGAATCCCTGAGCTGATAAGGTAAAAATCTGTCGTTCTGCCCATGAACAAGGCAGTTAACCCACTGTTCCTAGGCCGTCATTGAAAATAAGAATTTGTTCTTAACAGACCTGCCTAGTTAAATAAAAGGTAAAATAAATTATGTACAGTGCCTTCGGAAAGTATTCTGACCCCTTAACTTTTTCCACATTTCTTTACGTTACAGCCTTATTCTAAAATGGATTAAATAAATAAAAATCCTCAGCAATCTATACAAAATACCCCATAATGACAAAGCAAAAACAAGTGTTTTGACATTTAAAACAGAGGTACCTTATTTACATAAGTATTCAGACACTTTGCCACGAGACTCGAAATTTAGCTCAGGTGCATCCTGTTTTCATTGATCATCCTTGAGATGTTTCTATACAGAGTCCTTCTGTGGTGAATTTAATTGATTGTATATTATTTGGAAAGGCACATACCTGTCTATACAAGGTCCCACAGTTGATAGTGCATGTCAGAGAAAAACCCAGCCTTGACATCGATGGAATTGTCTATAGAGCTCTGAGACAGGATTGTGTCGAGGCCATTCCTCAGTAAAAGGCATATGACAGCCTGCTTGGAGTTTGCCAAAAGTTACCTAAACAAGATTCTCTGGTATGATTAAACCAAGATTGAACTTTTCGTCCTGAATAGCCAAGCTTCACGTCTGGAGGAAGCTTGGCACCATCCCTGCAGTGAAACATGGTGGTGGCAGCACCATGCTAAGGGGATGTTTTTCAGTGGCAGGGACTGGGAGACTATTCAGGATGGAGGCACAGATGAACAGAGCAAAGTACAGAGAGATCCTTGATGAAAACCAGCTCCAGAGCACTCAGGACATCAGACTGGGGCGAAGGTTCACCTTCCAACAGGACAACGACCCAAAGCACACAGCCAAGACAGCGCAGGAGTGACATCGGGACAAGACTCTGAATGTCCTTGAGTCGCCCAGCCAGTTCCCAGACTTGAACCAGATCGAACAACTCTGGAGAGACCTTAAAATAGCTGTAAAGCATCACTCCCCATCCAACCTGACAGAGCTTGAGAGTATCTGCAGAGAAGAATGGGAGAAACTTCTCAAATACAGGTGTGCCAAGCTTGTAGTAATGCATCATGGTTTTATGTCTGTGTTTAGCGTGTGTGGCCTTGTGGTCAATGTTTTGTCATGGTCCTTGACCGCTCCCCTGCACCCCTGATGAAGTATATGGGTGACTACCCGTCCAAGCGAGCACGTTCGGTCAACGAGCTGACCGACCAGATCTTTGAGGGAGCGCTGAAGGCAGAGCCACTCAAAGACGAGATCTACTGTCAGATCCTCAAACAGATCACAGAGAACCACATCAAGTATGTCTGACTGTGCAGTCTACACACACATGTACTCTCTCAGGGATGTTGTGGTCATATGGGGATTGACCATGGTGCGTATGTGGCTGTGGCGTGTCTGCCTGCCTGCATGTGTTTGTCTGCCTGCCTGTGTGTGTGTGTGTGGGTGGGTGTGCAGGTACAGTGAGGAGAAGGGCTGGGAGCTGCTGTGGCTTTGTACAGGTCTGTTCCCCCCCAGTAACATTCTGCTACCCCACGTCCAGAAGTTCCTCCAGGCTAAGAAGCACCACCACCTCGCCCCCGACTGCATGCAGAGACTCCAGAAGGCCTTACGGTATATCTTACCCGCTTGTAAAGTATATTTGCTTTAAGTGTTTTGACATATACACACATTACAGGCTCAACCATTTTGGCAAAAGTATCATTTTATTTAATTGAGTTTCTCAGCTATGTAAACAGAGGAGAAAAAGACTGATGTATTTACGCAAGGGACAAATCCTAATTTGAGATCCATGCAAGATTTACAAAAACATTTGAGTTATGTGTGTGGATCTCAAGTAAGGATTCGGCTCTTAACTCGAGAGCCACTTAAGATCCATGCCATCTTACTCATATTCCTTCCTTTGTCTCTATTGTCTTCCTCTGGGTGAACTAACAGTCCAACAGTAATTGTATCATGATGTACTACAGTACCCATACTGCTCTGTACCCATAATGCTCTCTCTTTACTAATACAGTAATGGATCCAGGAAGTACCCGCCTCACCTGGTGGAGGTGGAGGCCATCCAGCACAAGACCACGCAGATCTTTCACAAAGTGTTCTTCCCCGATAACACAGATGAGGTGAGAGGTCAACCTCATCAATGTTGTTACAAAGTCGCAATGGCACAATGAAGCCCAAAACATGAAGTCAACATTGAGACAATGTTGTGTGTTTGCTGGGTAACAGAGACAAATACAGCACACATGCTGACTTATTCTAACCTGGAACGTATTGTGTGGTCAATTTTATTGCAAATAGTGTAAATGTAGCTTTTTTTTACAGGCTTTCAAGGTGGAGTCGAGCACCAAGGCCAAAGAGTTCTCTCTGAACATCTCAGGCAGACTGCTCCTCAAGTCTTCTGAGGGCTTCAGCCTGTTTGTCAAGATCACTGACAAGGTACACTACTAGTATACGACCGATATTACATCTGAAATCCACAGTGGTGAAACTGCCACGTCCATTTGTGATATTACAACAACACAGAAACTACTTCAAACAAAGAACACCGTTTTTTTTCTCCCTCGGACATCATTGCAGGTGTGATAAAACAGCAGAATATGTACTGGGACTTTTTTTTACAATGATGCTGGATGCGCCTCTCCTCCATTTCATCAACAAAACTAAAATAATAAAAAAAGGCGCTGGGGTGAACAGTGCGGCTGTTTCCCCTTTTACTGATAAAAACTGGTTGCAATGACGTCATTAGGACGTGTTTTTTAAAAACTTTGTGGTCAGGTTGTATACTGGTTGTAAAATGATGTTTTTTAAACATGACGTATTTAACTTGTTGTAATCTGTTTATATGACCAGATAACAACCAACATATTACATCTTTCCCTGACTTCTTGATGACTTCATGAAAAAAGACTTCTCCTGTTTGCAATCTGGTCATGTCTGGTTGTAATCCAATGTTTCCACAACTAGAGAACAACTTTACAACCAGAAAATTACGTCATTATGACCCATGCAAAAGTTTGCCCTCTGGATCAGTACAAGACTGAGTTCTTATAACATACAAAAATACACCCAAATAATATATATAATTTCATAATATTTATCCAAATTATATACAGTATATTACAGTATGAGTCACAGATCTTAATCATTCAAAACAGGGCTGTTTTGAAGGATTCTATACCTCTCTCTACCTCCACTAGGAGTTTACACCAATTTTATTTTTGTAAGATTTCACTACTGTCCGAATGTGAGGGTGATTCAAATTCTAGATAAACTGTATCAATATTTATGTTTGACCTTTGACCTTTGCTGGTTGTTTCCAGGTCATCAGTGTGCCTGAGGGGGATTTCTTCTTTGACTTTGTAAGGCATCTGACCGACTGGATCAAAAAAGCTAGACCCGCAAAGGACGGTAAAGACATGTCTTGACTGTAGAGGGCCCTAGATTCAGTAGAAAGGTAGCGTAGCCTAGTGGTTAGAGCGTAGCCTAGTGGTTAGAGCGTAGCCTAGTGGTTAGAGCGTAGCCTAGTGGTTAGAGCGTAGCCTAGTGGTTAGAGCGTAGCCTAGTGGTTAGAGCGTAGCCTAGTGGTTAGAGTGTTAGTGTTGAACTAGTAACCGAAAGGCAGCAAGTTCAAATCCCCTAGCTGACAAGGTACAAATCTGTTGTTCTGCCCCTGAACAAGGCAGTTAACCCACTGTTCCTTGAAAATAAGAATTTGTTCTTAACTGACTTGCCTAGTTAAGTAAAGGTAAAAAAATGTTTTATCCATGATTAGATCTGTTCTTTAATCATCTTTAAATCTCCAAGACAAAAATGTGCTTTATTCAATAACAACAAGATGTTTGGGGTATTTTCTTAGAGAAACAACCATATTTAATCTCAGATATGTGTCACTCTGATCAAAATATGAGTTCTCTAAAGCCTCAAAGAAGCTTCCTTTCAACCTTCCTGTAGGCATCTGACATTTGCTTGGTCCACAAGAAAGAAAGACAGAAAGTCAACCATCCTATTAATCCTAAGGATGAATTGATGATCCAACTTTCAGCACCCAGTGCGGCCTTCAGGGTTGGGCCACGTAAACATATCATCAAACATGGTGTGTCATGTCAACACGTTGTGGCAAGGGTTAATGCTAGGTGAAGGTTAAGCTTGGGTTTGGGAACTTTCTAGAAGAAAAAGAAACGCACACCTATTTAGGCGAGGTGCTGGCTAGCGGAGTAGAAAACTTGAAAATAAAGGAGAGCCGCACACTCTAGGAGCTCAGATGCAAAAATGTCATTTCCAACGTTTCGACAGTCAAGCTGTCTTCATCATACCCTACCCTCTAGCTCCTAGAGTGTGCGGCTCTCCTTTCTGGGTTTGGGAACTTGCCATCTATGTAGTATTAAAATGAGAAGTATGTCCTGAATCTCTCTCTCTCGTCCATCTGTAGGTATAGTGCCTTCACTGAGCTATCAGGTGTTCTTCATGAAGAAACTGTGGACCAATACCATGCCAGGGAAAGACTCCATGGCCGACTCCATCTTTCACTACTACCAGGTGTGTGTGTGTGTGTGTGTGTGTAGAGTCATTTAATTGGTCTAAATAAATAAATAATATTTTAATGTGGCATGAACACAACCAGTCAGGATATTTTCATCTGATTGTCAAACAAATCACTTCAAAAAAAGTTGTTTATCCACTCCAAAATAATTCCAGCATCCAAACTTCATGTATACTCGTGCCATTTGATGAATGTAAATATACATCTGTTACAAAACACCAGAAAGTGTGCCTAATGACATTCAGGGATTGCCAATGATTAGGCCTAGATTCATTGATGGTCTTGCTGACAAATTGACCTTTTTTGAAACATGGAAAGTCGGAACACTTGAAATGGGGCTGAAACTGTCCCAGGAAAAGTGGGATGGTCACCCTTCCACACACGGTCAACTTACTAGACTAGGCTATGTGTATTGCCATGAACTTCAAATAGTCCAGTGATGTAGGCCTAGTAGTAAAATAAAAAGGTGGGTAAACTCTGATTGGCGGTCACAGTAAAAAAAAGTAACGCTCCCATTTAATCTCAATGCATTTTTTCAAAAAAAGTGGGTAGTTCTGCCAATAGCATACCCTCTCAGCCAAGGTAGTTCTACACAATATGAACACATGAACACATGCAGAACAGGTAGCCTACATTCAATATAAAACATAACTTCAATCAAAACATGTTTTACTCCCTACAGTGGCTTGCGAAAGTATTCACCCCACTTGGCATTTTTTCTATTTTGTTGCCTTACAACCTGGAATTAAATAGATTTTTTTTGGGGGGGGGGGTTGTATAATTTGTTTTCCACAACATGCCACTTTGAAGATAAATACGACAAAAAAACTGAAAACTTGAGCGTGCATAACTATTCACCCCTCCCAAAGTCAATACTTTGTAGAGCCACCTTTTGCAGCAATTACAGCTGCAAGTCTCTTGGGGGTTGTCTCTATAAGCTTGGCACATCTAGCCACTGGGGTTTTGCCCATTCTTCAAGGCAAAACTGCTCCAGCTCCTTCAAGTTGGATGGGTTCTGCTGGTTCCACAGATTCTCAATTGGATTGAGGTCTGGGCTTTCCAAGATATTTAAATGGCCATTCCAAGACATTTAAATGTTTCCCCTTAAACCGCTCAAGTGTTGCTTTAGCAGTATGCTTAGGGCCGTTGTCCTGCTGGAAGGTGAACCTCCATCCCAGTCTCAAACCTCTGAGAGACTGAAACAGGTTTACCTCAAGAATGTCCCTGTATTTAGCGCCATCCATGATTCCTTCAATTCTGTCCAGTTTCCCAGTCCCTGCCGATGTAATAACATCCCCACAGCATTATGCTGCCACCACCATGCTTCACTGTGGGGATGGTGTTCTCAGGGTGATGAGAGGTTTTGGGTTTGCGCCAGACATAGCATTTTCCTTGATGTCCAAAATTCTCATTGTTAGTCTCATCTGACCAGAGTACCTTCTTCCATATGTTTGGGGAGTCTCCCACATGCCTTTTGGCGAACACCAAACGTGTTTGCTATTTTTTTTCTTTAAGCAATGGCTTTTTTTCTGGTCTCTCTTCCGTAAAGCCCAGCTCTGTGGAGTGTGTGGCTTAAAGTGGTCCTATGGACAGATACTCCAATCTCCGCTGTGGAGCTTTGCAGCTTCTTCAGGGTTATCTTTGGTCTCTTTGTTGCCTCTCTGGTTAATGCCCTCCTTGCCTGGTCTGTGAGTTTTGGTGGGTGGCCCTCTCTTGGCAGGTTTGTTGTGGTGCCATATTCTTTCCATTTTATAATAATGTATTTAATGGTGCTCTGTGGGATGTTTAAAGTTTGGGATATTTTTTTATAACCCAACCCTGGTCTATACTTCTCCACAACTTTGTACCTGACCTGTTTGGAGAGCTCCTTGGTCTTCATGGTGCCGCTTGCTTGGTGATGCCCCTTGCTTAGTGGTGTTGCAGACTCAGAACAGGTGTTTGTATATATATATATATACTGAGATCATGTGACAGATCATGTGACACTTAGATTGCACACAGGTGGACTTTATTTAACTAATGATGTGACTTCTGAAGGTAATTGGTTGCACCAGATCTTATTGAGGGGCTTCATACCTTTTTTGACACAAGTTATTTTTTAAATTTCACTTCACGAATTTGGACTATTTTGTGTATGTCCATTACATGAAATCCAAATAAAAATAATTTTAAATTACAGGTTGTAATGCAACAAAATAGGAAAAACGCCAAGGGGGATGAATACTTTTGCAAGGCACTGTAGTTCATGAGTTGTCCATAATTCATGAATTAATGCTTGAAGTCGTCACAGATCGTGTGACATAAAACACCTTTAAGTATCAAAAGTAAAATTCCTTCAACCAGACAGCATCATTTTTTAATTTATTTTTTATTTACGGATAGCCACGGGCACAGTCCAACACTCATTTGTGTTTAGTGAGTCTGCCAGATCAGAGTACAAATACCCCTAAAAAACGACTTAGTACTTTAAAATATGTTTACATAAGTACTTTACACCACAGTGCATGAGAGCATTCCTGTGTGTGTGCTCATATGTGCTTGACTGTCTGCATATTTGTTTAAGTGTATTGACCCTACTCACTGCTCTCTCTTCAGGAGCTTCCCAAATATCTCCGTGGTTACCACAAGTGTTCCCGAGAAGAGGTTTTCCAGCTGGGAGCTCTGATCTACAGGGTGAAGTTCGAGGAAGACAAATCCCAGTTTCCCAACGTTCCCAAGATGCTGAAGGAGCTGATCCCTCAGGACCAGATTAGACACCTCTCGCCTGAGGTCTGGAAACGGGTGAGTTGTAAAATCAGAATTCTTATAGGACTAGTTTATCTGGACTGCGTGACCTGACCGAGAAAAACTATACGAGTGCTGATCTAGGATCAGTTTTGCATTTTAGGTCATAAAGAATAAGAGGGGGACCCTGAATGTAGATCCCATTCTTTGTGAATACCTGTACCGCTTCTGGCAAACAGTTGTGGCAAATACAGTGCCTTGCGAAAGTATTCGGCCCCCTTGAACTTTGCGACCTTTTGCCACATTTCAGGCTTCAAACATAAACATATAAAACTGTATTTTTTTGTGAAGAATCAACAACAAGTGGGACACAATCATGAAGTGGAACGACATTTATTGGATATTTCAAACTTTTTTAACAAATCAAAATCTGAAAAATTGGGCGTGCAAAATTATTCAGCCCCCTTAAGTTAATACTTTGTAGCGCCACCTTTTGCTGCGATTACAGCTGTAAGTCGCTTGGGGTATGTCTCTATCAGTTTTGCACATCGAGAGACTGAAATGTTTTCCCATTCCTCCTTGCAAAACAGCTCGAGCTCAGTGAGGTTGGATGGAGAGCATTTGTGAACAGCAGTTTTCAGTTCTTTCCACATATTCTCGATTGGATTCAGGTCTGGACTTTGACTTGGCCATTCTAACACCTGGATATGTTTATTTTTGAACCATTCCATTGTAGATTTTGCTTTATGTTTTGGATCATTGTCTTGTTGGAAGACAAATCTCCGTCCCAGTCTCAGGTCTTTTGCAGACTCCATCAGGTTTTCTTCCAGAATGGTCCTGTATTTGGCTCCACCCATCTTCCCATCAATTTTAACCATCTTCCCTGTCCCTGTTGAAGAAAAGCAGGCCCAAACCATGATGCTGCCACCACCATGTTTGACAGTGGGGATGGTGTGGTCAGCTGTGTTGCTTTTACGCCAAACATAACGTTTTGCATTGTTGCCAAAAAGTTCAATTTTGGTTTCATCTGACCAGAGCACCTTCTTCCACATGTTTGGTGTGTCTCCCAGGTGGCTTGTGGCAAACTTTAAACAACACTTTTTATGGATATCTTTAAGAAATGGCTTTCTTCTTGCCACTCTTCCATAAAGGCCAGATTTGTGCAATATACGACTGATTGTTGTCCTATGGACAGAGTCTCCCACCTCAGCTGTAGATCTCTGCAGTTCATCCAGAGTGATCATGGGCCTCTTGGCTGCATCTCTGATCAGTCTTCTCCTTGTATGAGCTGAAAGTTTAGAGGGGTGGCCAGGTCTTGGTAGATTTGCAGTGGTCTGATACTCCTTCCATTTCAATATTATCGCTTGCACAGTGCTCCTTGGGATGTTTAAAGCTTGGGAAATCTTTTTGTATCCAAATCCGGCTTTAAACTTCTTCACAACAGTATCTCGGACCTGCCTGGTGTGTTCCTTGTTCTTCATGATGCTCTCTGCACTTTTGACGGACCTCTGAGACTATCACAGTGCAGGTGCATTTATACGGAGACTTGATTACACACAGGTGGATTGTATTTATCATCATTAGTCATTTAGGTCAACATTGGATCATTCAGAGATCCTCACTGAACTTCTGGAGAGAGTTTGCTGCACTGAAAGTAAAGGGGCTGAATAATTTTGCACACCCAATTTTTCAGTTTTTGATTTGTTAAAAAAGTTTGAAATATCCAATAAATGTCATTCCACTTCATGATTGTGTCCCACTTGTTGTTGATTCTTCACAAAAAAATACAGTTTTATATCTTTATGTTTGAAGCCTGAAATGTGGCAAAAGGTCGCAAAGTTCAAGGGGGCCGAATACTTTCGCAAGGCACTGTATTTGTCCAATTTGCCGCATATATGCAGCAAGCTCAAATTTCCACATGCAAATTGGTTTTGTGGCAAACTATTATGGCAAATATGCGGTGACTTGTGAACTTCTGGCAAACAATTCTAGGAAACATTCTACTGATTATGGAAATTAGATCAAGTTTTTGGTTACTTTATGTATTAAAAACGTTGAAATGTTTTATCTACATAAACCAAATCACATCATTTTAAATTAACTTGCTTCTCACAGAGAAAACAAAACTCAACATACAACATTTTGAAAATACACTAAACAACATGTATTCAATTTCTTAACAGATATAAATAAATCCAATACAACATGAAATCATCAGAATGCTAAATAAATATATTTAAAAAATATTTTTATGTAGTTACGACATTTACATGAGAGAAATGTGAACACTATAGGGATGTTGACTCATCTCCACGATTTGGACTTCTAACCCATTTTAAACATTGTGTGCCTGAGCTAGAGTGGTGTTTGTGAGGGTGGATCCCGAAGGGGTCCGGAGCCAGTTCTTCTCACAGAAACGTCTGTAAAGTCTGAACGGTTTGAGCTCATCTATGAAAAGCTGAGACTCTCACGAACATGTAATGCTGTTTTGCTCTGTGACGCTCATAAGCCACACATGAGTAGATAGAAGGTAAGGAGTTCTTCTACATAGAAGATCGCAGGAAATCCCAGGACATAGTGTCTATAATACTCTAATAAGCTCACATTGTTTCTGTCACAAACTACACGGTTGTCACTAACTAGTTGGATAATAATTTCCCGCTGAGCAAACAATTTCTGTACTTACTGAATTATTTTTTATCAGATTTTTGCTTGGTGAACATACTTTTTTTGTGTTCTGCTTTTAGCCCTGGTTGTCCTGAAAAGAAAATGGTAAAACACTTCATTATGAGGCAAAATATAAGGACTGGCCATGCAGATAAATGAAAGTAGTGAGAGAAAAAAATCAGATTTTTGCTGGAGTCTGGCGAACTGTTTGCCACTACTGGCAATAAGTATTATTATTGCGGCAGATTCACCACTGATGGCAAACATTTGCAAACTTCTGGCACTATTTATAGCTCCCAGACGAGCTTAATACATTCTATGCTCGTTTGGAGGCAGACAATACCGAGCCATTGGGGGAAGACTCTCGCTGCTCCGGACCAGGTGCTTTCACTCTCCGAGGCTGACGTGAGGAACTCTCAAAACAGTGAACAGTCATGAAGCTGCCAGCCCAGATAGCATTCCTGGCCTCGTCCTAAGAGGGTCTGCTGACCAGCTGGCGGGCGTCTTCTTGGACATCTTCAACCTGTCCCTGTCCCAGGCTGTAGTCCCCACCTGCTTCAAGGACACCACCATCGTCCCAGTGTCCAAGAAAAACAAAATTAATATCGCCCCGTCATCAAATAGTGCTTCGATAGGCTGGCCATGACCCACATCAAGGACAGCATGCTAGGCACACTCCAATTTGCTTACTGCTCTAACAGATCCACAGAAGATGCCATTACCATCGCTATTCACACGGCCAATTACACATCTGGACAAGAGGAACACTTATGTGAGAATGCTGTTCATTGACTACAGTTCAGCATTCAGCACTATTGTTCCCTCCAAGCTCGACACCTAGCTCAGAGCCCTGATCTGGACACCACTCTCTGCAACTGGATCCTGGACTTCCTGACGGGCAGCCCACTGGCTGTGAGGATTGGCAACAACACCTCCACACTGACTCTTAACACAGGGACCCCCCAGGGGTGTGTCCTCAGCCCTCTGCTGTACTCCCTGTTCCCCCACAACTGCATCAAATTTGCTGACAACACCATGGTTGTAGGCCTGATAACCAACAAGGCCCTCCAGCGGGTGGTGAAGACGGCCCAGTACATCACTGGGATCATGCTCCCACCCATCCAGAACATCTACTCAAAACTGTGCATGAGAAAAGCCTGCAACATCATCAAGAAGCCTACACACACCGGTATCGGAGCATGAGGTCTGATACCAACAGGCTCCGAGACAGTTTCTATCTACAATCATCAGACTGCTGAACACTGAACTGGACTGACCACCTGCTCTGATTCTCGTCACTTTAGCACACATGCGCACACACACACACACACACACACACACACACACACACACACACACACACACACACATCACAACTGCTGCTACCAGAATCGTATTATGATTGCTAAATATAGCACAATTTAAACACTTGCCCCCCAATACCCCTTCCCCAAAACACATGTAAATATTGGACTACAATTGTCCCTTTCTGTACTATAGATATGCTTAAAATGTTTATTTTATTCTACTGAGCCATTTACTTTATGTTCATATTCGTGTCTTGTATTATTTCTTATTGTTGTTGCATTGTCACGAAGGAACCTACAAGTAAGCATTTCGTTGGACGGTGTACATACGACTAATAAAACTTGAAACTTGATTTTGTTGCACACTATTTACTTGCGGGAAGTTTGCAGCAACAAATTAATTTTTGTATCGGGACCATGGTCCTAGTCATTGTGCCATCAAAAATATATAAACAACATGCTAATTAAATTGTCTGAGCAAGGATTTTGTGCTAATTTAGTAGTTTAGTGAACTATGCTTGCGTGAAGAGTAACCTTGCCCGAGACCTAAAGACTTGCTCTAGCTTCTCAAATAAATGCCTAAGCTTTAGGTCAGTGGGAGTGCATAAGAAACCAGGGTTTAAATCATATTTGGTCGCAAACTCTGCTGCTTGTTTTTCTGTCTCACAGTCTATACTGGCGTTGTTCAACAAGCAGTCGGGGAAAACTCGAGAGGAGGCCAAGCTGTCATTCCTCAAAGTCATCTTCAAGTGGCCTACATTTGGCTCCGCCTTCTTTGAAGTCAAGGTAAAGATGTGTAAAGGAATGCTGTGTAGATTTCTCTATGAATTCAGGTTATTGTGCAGAACCGGGGCAGAATGATCTTTGTTTGTGGGGTTATTCTTTAGTGCATTAGAGTTACCGTGTGCATTTGAGTGCTGTTTGGTACTTTAGGAGGTTTTTGTTCCAATGTTCAACTAACTTTTCTTGATCAATGGTCAGAAAACTCAACTCTATCTCAGGTCATGGACTATTGCTATTGACCTGCTCAGAGAGTTGCTGTGAATTCCTTGCTACTTTCTTTTGATGTATTGTTGTTTTCTTTATGTATTATCTTTGTCTGTGTATACAGTACATTTACCTATTGTCTGCCTCAATCACAGTATTTATTTATATGATTAATAAAAAAATTGTTCACAAACTCAAGTTGTTCGTTATAGATTTATAAGATACCACTTAACAGATGTTCTCCTATTCAACAGCAAACCACTGATCCAAACTTCCCAGAGACCCTCTTGATAGCAATAAACAAACATGGTGTCAGCCTGATCGACCCCAAGTCAAAGGTGTGTGTGTGTGTGTGTGTGTGTGTGTGTGTGTGTGTGTGTGTGTGTGTGTGTGTGTGTGTGTGTGTGTGTGTGTGTGTGTGTGTGTGATGGAAGTTATGTATGTGTGTGTTCTAAACGTGTATTTCTCCAATTCCCACCTGAACAGGACATCTTAACGACTCACCCGTTCACCAAGATCTCTAACTGGAGTAGTGGAAACACCTACTTCCACATCACCATAGGCAACATGGTCCGAGGCACCAAGCTGCTGTGTGAGACCTCACTGGTGAGCTACTGGACATTTCAACACTCACGATATGACATGACATGAGATGTCAATGGCTCTCAGGCAGTGTTGGTATACAGTATTTAGGGCTAGCCTATTTTAGATTCCTCACCCTCTACACAAACAGTGCCTTCGGAAAGTATTCAGACCCCTTGACTTTGTCCACAGTTTATGTTACAGCCTTATTCTAAAATGTATAACATTCTTTTTTAACCTCATCAATCTACACACAATAACCCATATTGACAAAGCGAAAAAATAAATAAAAAATAAATAAAAACAGAAATAGCTTATTTAGTAGCCCTTTGCTATGAGACTTGAACCTGAGCTCAGGTACATCCTGTTTCCATTGATTATCCTTGAGATGTTTCGACAACTTGTCCGCCTGTGGTAAATTCAATTGATTGGACATGATTTGGAAAGGCGCACACACCTGTCTATATCTGTTTGCCCCATAGTTGCACACGAATCGGCTTTGTTGCTAAACAACCAACCCGTCTATTAACCAAAGTCTTCTCAAGATGCTGAAGTGAAAAATAGGGTTTCATTTAAATCACACTTGACTAGACTGTAGGTGTCATGTGGCCAAAAATCATAGTAATTGTCTTAGCCTGAAATTGGCCTATATGCAGATAGAAAAGCCTTTTTATGGTATACATCTGAGGTTCTGTAGCTTTGTGGAACTTGAAATAATGAATGCATAGAAGACCTGGGTTTAAGTGCTGAGTGTTTGATAAGGCCGGCTTGGAGTGACAGTTGACCAGGTTTTCACTTTTGAGACTATTCTGTTGGCTCCATTGCGCCAGGCAAGCTCAATCAAGTGCATGCAATAGTATTTTACAGATACACCTATTTGAACACAGGTCTGATTCATAGGCAACCATGAAATATGGAAAAACATGAATGTACCTTTGACCTTGTTTGTCTGTGTGACCACAGGGCTACAAGATGGACGACCTCCTGACCTCTTACATCAGCCAGATGCTGACCACCATGACCAAACAGCGCGGTTCCCGTGGAAACATCAAGTGAGCTGTAAAGTGATTGATCCCGCTGTTGACCGTAGTAGGCTTCGGGGGCTCTCAGATCTATTACACATGTCTCATTAAAACAGAGAGGGATACATACAGTACAACCTTTCCGCCATAACATGTCAAATCAATGACATGCACACACACACATACACACATAGATTCACTTGACTGATTTTCTCCCAAATATTGTGGATGAAAGAGAGTGGGAAGTGCAAAAGCTTGGGAATCTCTGGTCTACGAGTCTGTTCTACTGATACTGCTCATCTCAGGACTACAGGCACAATGTTGCTACGTCGTCTGAATGCAATGTCTGAGACATTGAATGAATATACAGTGCCTTGCGAAAGTATTTGGCCCACTTGAACTTTGCGACCTTTTGCCACAGGCTTCAAACATAAAGATATAAAACTGTATTTTTTTGTGAAGAATCAACAACAAGTGGGACACAATCATGAAGTGGAACGACATTTATTGGATATTTCAAACTTTTTTAACAAATCAAAAACTGAAAAATTGGGCGTGCAAAATTATTCAGCCCCCTTAAGTTAATACTTTGTAGCGCCACCTTTTGCTGCGATTACAGCTGTAAGTCGCTTGGGGTATGTCTCTATCAGTTTTGCACATCGAGAGACTGAAATTTTTTCCCATTCCTCCTTGCAAAACAGCTCGAGCTCAGTGAGGTTGGATGGAGAGCATTTGTGAACAGCAGTTTTCAGTTCTTTCCACAGATTCTCGATTTGATTCAGGTCTGGACTTTGACTTGACCATTCTAACACCTGGATATGTTTATTTTTGAACCATTCCATTGTAGATTTTGCTTTATGTTTTGGATCATTGTCTTGTTGGAAGACAAATCTCCGTCCCAGTCTCAGGTCTTTTGCAGACTCCATCAGGTTTTCTTCCAGAATGGTCCTGTATTTGGCTCCATCCATCTTCCCATCAATTTTAACCATCTTCCCTGTCCCTGCTGAAGAAAAGCAGGCCCAAACCATGATGCTGCCACCACCATGTTTGACAGTGGGGATGGTGTGTTCAGGGTGATGAGCTGTGTTGCTTTTACGCCAAACATAACGTTTTGCATTGTTGCCAAAAAGTTCAATTTTGATTTCATCTGACCAGAGCACCTTCTTCCACATGTTTGGTGTGTCTCCCAGGTGGCTTGTGGCAAACTTTAAACAACACTTTTTATGGATATCTTTAAGAAATGGCTTTCTTCTTGCCACTCTTCCATAAAGGCCAGATTTGTGCAATATACGACTGATTGTTGTCCTATGGACAGAGTCTCCCACCTCAGCTGTAGATCTCTGCAGTTCATCCAGAGTGATCATGGGCCTCTTGGCTGCATCTCTGATCAGTCTTCTCCTTGTATGAGCTGAAAGTTTAGAAGGACGGCCAGGTCTTGGTAGATTTGCAGTGGTCTGATACTCCTTCCATTTCAATATTATCGCTTGCACAGTGCTCCTTGGGATGTTTAAAGCTTGGGAAATCTTTTTGTATCCAAATCCGGCTTTAAACTTCTTCACAACAGTATCTCGGACCTGCCTGGTGTGTTCCTTGTTCTTCATGATGCTCTCTGCGCTTTTAACGGACCTCTGAGACTATCACAGTGCAGGTGCATTGATACGGAGACTTGATTACACACAGGTGGATTGTATTTATCATCATTAGTCATTTAGGTCAACATTGGATCATTCAGAGATCCTCAATGAACTTCTGGAGAGAGTTTGCTGCACTGAAAGTAAAGGGGCTGAATAATTTTGCACGCCCAATTTTTCAGTTTTTGATTTGTTAAAAAAGTTTGAAATATCCAATAAATGTCGTTCCACTTCATGATTGTGTCCCACTTGTTGTTGATTCTTCACAAAAAAATACAGTTTTATATCTTTATGTTTGAAGCCTGAAATGTAGCAAAAGGTCGCAAAGTTCAAGGGGGCCGAATACTTTCGCAAGGCACTGTAATGCATCTCCACGCACTTGTGTTAAAGAAATGTACATGGATCGTTGGTTAAGGGGATGGAGGCAAGACAGCGGCGTTGTGACTAGAATTCTCTTTTTGTATTGTCAGTGGGAATTGTGACGATTGACGTTTTGGCCATGACAATGTTTTGGCTGATTGTCCGATGATGTTGTTTTATATCTTGGGTCCTGTCTTAATTAACAGTCACCAAATTGCCTTTAATTGACCTATACTCAAATGCACAACCAACAATTAAATTACAACTTGTAACATGGCAACTAATCAGGAGCTTTGTTTATAAAATGTCTAAGTCCAATTTTGAGATTACAACTAAGGCTTGTCCATACTATATATACTATAATCGCTATTCTATTTTGGTTTAGAGATTAATTCAAAATTTTCCCTTATTGTCATAGGCAGGCTAAATAGTTTCTTTCAATATCTATTCATACCTACAGTAATCAGTGTTATTAGTACACTTCATATACTGATGAAGTACATTTGATGAGTACAGTCAGATTGACCTCTGGACATTAGCTGTCTCTAGGACTTTGCATACACTGTGTATACCACATCACTGTAAAAACCTTATTTAATCGTGTGATATTTCTAACGAGCACAGATTTAGCTGTTTGCCTAATTAATTATTGAAGCAAATTTTTATTCTGTAAATAAATTCTGTATCATATGACTCTGCTTTTTATAATTGTGGAGCAGTCAATGATTTTTAAGTATTGAAGGTGAACGCCGGTAAATGACAAAATACAGTATCATATACATACAGATGTCAACAACAGAAATGTGTCAAGACTGCCAGTTTTGGCATATTAAAGTTATGTTAGTGTTGATGTCTGTAAGCAGGATGTCACCCCCACAGGCATCGCACACACTCCCGCGCATACGTCATAAGCCATAAAAATTTGTTTTTGAATTATACTGAACAAAAATATTAACGCAACATGCGTTAAAGCATTTCAAAGCTTTTCCTGAGTTACAGTTCATACAGAATTAGGAAATCCATCAATTGAAATGAATTATTAGTCCCTAATCAATGGATTTCACATGACTGGGCAGGGGTGCATCCATGGGTGGACCTGGGAGGGCATAGGCCCACCCATTTGGCAGTCAGGCCCAGCCAATCAGAATTAGTTTTTTCCACAAAAGGGCTTTATTACAGACAAAAATAAGCTTTTTGTGTGTGGTTAATATCTGGGATTTTTTTATTTCAGCTCATGAAACATGGGACCAACACACTACAAGTTGCATTTGTATTTTTGTTCAGTGTAGCTTTAAAATGGCTAAATTCTTTCTCAGCCTCATGGCAAAATGTGTAGAATATCAGGAAATTAGCTCAGGGATTGCTGACAGTCGGGACTATCCTTGCCCAGCAGGGAAACTTATTTTTTTTAATATTTGATTTTGTTGCATTATTTGAGCCAAAAAGATTTGTTTTAGAATTTTCGAAATACTTTCAATACAATGGCTCTATGCCCTTGTACGGAGCAAAGGATCCTAATTTCAAAACTCCCCAAAAAGATTTACAATTCTAAAAACAGGCAATAATGGATATTAACTGATACATTTTCTTATGTAGTTTCTTGCAATAGCCCTCTGTAACTTTAAAGAGTATTTCTCTCAAACCTGTGATTACCAGAAGATGTGTCCGGAGATTTGGTGAACTCAGGAGTCCAGGAGATTCAGGAATGAGCAGGGTCAACTACACCATAAGGTCCCCTTATTCATGTCCCCTTACTCATGTTCTCATTACATGTAGTGCAAAAAAAACATGGTCTTGTTGCACTACATGGTCTGCAAAGTTATGTTTTTGGGAAGGATTTTCAAATGAATTCTTTTTCATATTTTACAAATATTTGGATTGAACTTTTGGTTTTAGAGGCAAAAATATGTCTGTTTTGAGTATCTATTGTCAACTCCAACTCCAGTCTTTCAAGAATCCAAGAATCCCCTATATCAACAACAGCAACATTTTCTCTCAGCCTCATGGCAAAATGTGTAAAATAGCTTGAGATTAGCTATACAATTGCGAATTTATCTCTCTGCCCCATGGCAAAAATCCTAAGACAACATTCATTTTGGGTGATGGTCGGACCTTGCGGGTGAAAATGTGCTACGTCACTGGTCACCCCACTATGTATAGTGAAACATATTGCTTAGTCTACCTTTAAAAGTAATCTTAGACCTAGATTCAACCAGATCAAGTCTTAATGAGCGATAGCAGACTACCGCATAGCAGAGATTTTAGCGGTGTTGGAGGTGGAACTGCATTGGAGCCATCAAATCGGTGAGCAACTGCTCTTGCGACCTTTGTCACGGAGTCACACCCACCCCACTCGCATTAGAAGTTCAGAACGAGAAAGTAAAAGTGTAGGCTATATAGAAATTATTACGCTCAAATGTAAAAATCATTAAAAGAAAATTATGAGGATTTCTATCATCCTAATGGAGGTGTAGATTACATCTCACATTCCAGTGTTAGACCTTGTAAACAAGGCTGCATGGGATTTCTGTTAATGCGACTCCGTGCAGCCAATGGCAATGTCCACTTTAGGTATGATGCCACGAGCCGCTTGTGGATTTGACAGTTCTAATGCAGTTCCACCGGCAAAACAACTGCTATGCAGATGTGGGCTAAAGGAGATCTGATTGAATAGAGCCCACATTTACATTGTTGTGTGCCGTTCTGTATAGTGGATATTCAATTAGCTCAAACTGTTCTTGTTTTGTAAATGTTGGTCCATGTAATGTTGGTATCAATAAAGAAATTACAAATATTTCCTTTAATGCCTAATGTTCAGCACCCCAAAAGATTAATGAGCCTATTTCAGTATTATGCCATTTGATAAGAAAACAATCAAACCAACTTAAACGAAACAAAATGTTCAGTTCATTTCTGATCATGTTAACGCAAGAAGTCGCGTTCACCCCTCTCAATAACGCCATTGTTTAAAATGACTTCATAGTGAAATAGGCTCATACTAAATACAATGGCTCTCACTGCCAACTGAGAGTTTTCCTCTCAGCTTAATTTTGGACATTTGTTGCCGGTCTTCTAACTCTGGATTAGCAGGGCCTCTTTATTTTCTTACATGACAATTGTTAGGCACTTTGCAAATCTCACACTATGGAACACAAAAATGTCTATCACAGAATGGGAAATGAACAAAATGACAACAATGAAACGTTGAGACAATACAATTACAAATTGGCATGTTTGAAAATGGTCTTTTAACATGATATGTCATCCTGTTAAAATCCGAAGAGTAACTAAAACAACATACAGCTCTTAAATGTCTCTAAATCAGATAGAACGAAGACGATCTTACGACCAAGAGAACACTACAGGTGTCGTACGTAGATGACAAATCAGAATTGTACTGTAACTATACTGTGATTCTTTGGCAGAACATACTTTTCTTTTGTAGGTATTCCTAAGGCTTTGTACGGTGGCTTTTAGAAGCTACTTTGCCCTGTCGGACCACCGTAGCTTTGTGATGAGTTACTCATCAATATGTCGTCAGTCATAAAGGAATCTAACAGGTTCAATAGTAATTATTAGAAAAAACATTCTCTCAGCTACCAGAGCTGAAGTTGACATTATTCACATTGATTTGGCACAGCAAAGCTGAGGCAGAATCAACTATAGGGAGATGTAAGAGTTATACTATAATCTGGCCAAAAGGACTAAACATTGTATAACATTTATTTTTATCCTTGCCAGAAGGATTTTCATTTGTGTTGAAAAGACGAAACAAATGTGTTAAAAACAATGAACTCAATATGGACCATAGAAATACACATAGTCTAATTGTTCTCAGTAGGTCACTGTTATGTTGTTGCAGTGATTATACAGTATGTTGCAAGGTTCTCTGGGTGTCACCTCATTACGCCGCCTAATGCTCTAAAAGTGCTTATAAACGTAGACTACAATCAAACACATTAATTTATCTCCAGAAATAAACAGAATCATCGTGTCATATTCAAACCTGGGTTCTAATAGTATTCATTTTTCTTTGCAATACTTTGACCATTTGATTGGAGTGCCAGATTCCAGATGGGCAGAGTTTGCACTTTTGTGACTACTTCATTAGTTCCCTAAATGCCAGGAAAGCTCAATCAAGCACAGCATAAGTATTCGAAAGAAAACAAAACACGTACTAATTGAACTCCAGTCTGGTCATATACACACATCTTATCGACCACTACTCTCACACAGTAAGGAAATGGTAAAGTGTTTGTAATTCACGCAACTCAACACTGCAGTGGCTGCTGAAATGGAAAGGAACCCATGGAGGGCAAAATAAATTGAGAATATCTACAGCGGAAGGTCTCTTTTTTTCTGATATTAATGCAGTGAGTAATCCATTTCCATGGGCCTGGTTCAATAGTGGAGTCATCTCTTCCCAGCATCAGAGGGTGTCTGTCGTGTGAAGAGTTGGTTATGGTCCTTGAGGCTGTGTGAGCTTTAATCTGGGATTTACGGATTCATTTCAATGCAATGAAATCCTTTCTGCAAGTGACACAACATCAGCGCCACTTATAGCTCAGATAGGCCTCACATCATTGAACTATTTCTCATTCTCACTAAAAGTTACAGGGGTTGACAGGTTGAGCTCCGGGTTACCAGGTTGGGTCCTGGTGAGATGCCAGGTTGGGCCCAGGGGTGTTGTGAGAGTGAGGGGGAGGAATGGTTTGTTTGAACTGAGCCTCACAGAGGAGATTGGTTGGTTGGTTCTCAGTGCTCTGAAACGGTCGCCAGGTTAGGCTCCGTGGCTAGAGGGCTTCCATAAAGGCTCTCCCAGGATGTTGACACTGGAGACGGACCACACATCACTCATCTCTGTCAGGGGGATGAGGTTAGGGGTTGGCAATGGTCATTATCATTCATATGTATTAATGATTAAGTAATACATGTAATACATTGTCTTTTTCATTTCAACCCATCTCTGTTCTAAGCCTATATAGCAGGGTTCCCCAACTGGCGACCCGCAGGCGGGATTTGGCCCACGAGGGATTTTTATTTGTCCCCCTCCAAGTTTTCTGAGCAAAAATAATAATAGTATTTGATTTATTTTTATTGATGGACATAAAAGACTATAAAATCACCAGCAAATCAACCCCAAGTGATTTGAATTCCCACGGATAATAGAGCGATATAAGCTATGTGATCATATACAAATGTAAGCAAGGTTTAAAAGTATTATGTGTTATCATATATGTTTGCAAATTGACCGCAAGAAGCCCAGTCTACAAATGATTTGTAATTATGTTCCGGCCTCCTGACCATCCGCTCAAGACAAAAATCAGCCAGCGGCTGAATATAATTCATGTTCCCTGCTATATAGGGTTAGTGCCTGCGTGTGTGTGTACATGTATCTCATATGGTACCAAAGCTAGCCATGGAGCAAAGACTGGGTATCTCCTACCGACACCCTCTAACTCACCTGTCCTGAACTTGCTGTAGGTGCCGTGTTCTAGTGTGGGTTTGCTGCCCGAACAGAAAGCCAAGCCTCGTTCTCGCCACCTGTCAACCAACACAGTTACAGTCATCGCTATAAGCAGTGACACGACAGGAAGGAACACTACAGGAAGTGACATCACCGTTATATCCAAAACAGACCTACCTTCATCCGAAGCTTCAATTTCAATCACATAACCAATCTACGTTTTTTTATGTAGGCATATTAAAAGGCACCTTATGACCACCCTTGCTCTCTGTATTCTGGTGGGCTCACTCACCAGTGGAAGATGAAGATGATGAGGATGAGGATGAAGGACACCACATCGGTGAGGACCCACATCAGATTGTACTCATCTGGAGTCTGAGAGAGAAAGACAGACAACCATTGTCTCTAGGTGTATTACTTTCACCAATCCAAATCATTTTAGATCTGTGATACTTCAAGGAATGTAGGATATAGGCTGCATTTGGGCCCATTATCCCAATAATCAGTCCTTTCTCTCAAAGTGTGCACTTGTTCACTTCCCTTCATGGATATGAAAGAAAATTACCAGTATAAAATACCAGTATGATGGAAACTCCCTCTAGCTCATACCTACACCAAAATACAATGTTTTTACATTTGTGGAGAGTAGTGAACAAGTGCACACTTCTTGTGAAAAGATAGATTATTGGGATGCAGAAGTATTTGTCCCAGGTTGTTTTTCTCACCATGAGGAAAAGGGGTCTGGTGAGTTTGTAGAGGAGCTGTGGGGAATTGGTGGTGACAGACTGAGCCCCGGAGCACCAGGCCAGAGAGTAGAGCCACGGCTGGCTGATCACATACAGGTTGGTGCTGATGTTAGCTGCCGCATACTCACTGGGGGAGGCATCACACACAGACAGATAATGAACAAACACATAGCCAGTTAACGCACAGACATACACACACAAACACAGACACACCTGATCATCTCTGTTGACATGGAGCTGTAGTGCAGGTTGAGTTGGACGATGTGGTTCTGCTGCAGCTCCTCCACTGGACTCCAGGACCCAGAGGTCTGCTGGAGGTCAGGGTCCATCTTCTGGACCAGGCTCCGCAGGTCCGGGGGCAGCCACAGCACCTGACACACACACACACAGAGGTCTTTACGGATCCACCTGTACCCGAACACCTGAGACCCGATCCGAGACCCGAGCGGGATCAGATCTAGAATTAGAAAACATTTCACGGGTCTGGGTCAAATCTCCTGTGATTGTCCCAGGTCTCGAGTAGGTGTAGTTTTAACCGACTATCCCGGAAGGACCCATATAGATCAGAACGTGACTGCTGCAGTAGAGAGAGAGAAATTGTATAATTTATGCAACTGCTCTTTGCTTTTCACGAGAGTGCCGCTTGTAGCTTGTTGTTGGCCAATCATAAGTCATCAAAGAGGCAATAGGCTACAGTCATAGAGCCTCCGTGTGGGGCAAAAGTTATATAAAAGTCTATACGGAATGGTTCTAGTTGTCCTCGAGTTTGTTTGGACCGGGTCTCTATATTGTCAACATTTATTTATGCATATCGGGTCCAGATGGGAAAGCCCCAGGTCCATTTTGGAACGGGTCCAACTTTTTGGACCATGAAGGCCCCTAACACAGACACAAAGTGAATAAGTTTCCCCTAGGTGCAGATCTAGGATCAGCTTCCCATCCCCCAATCCTAACCTTAACCATTAGTGAGGAAAATGCAAAACTGACCCAAGATCAGCACCTAGGGGAAACTTCACCCTACTTCTCTTTATAACATCGTCCCACAGTGCCCTCACCTGGTGTGAGTGGATGGAGGACTCGTTCTGGATGACCTCGAGGGTGCGTGTGATCCAGGTGTCCCTGTAGGGGTGGCCCCGAGGGGGGCGGTAGAGGTCAAAGATCACCTGTTTGCCCCTCTGGGCTGCCAGTTCCAGGAAGTCCCTGAGGGTGCACACAGACTGGTTCTGTGCCTGCGCCCGGTCCTCGGGGCCCAGAGACCAGGCCGTGCCAAACGGGTCGCGCTGCAGAACCACCAGGGGGAGAGAGACAGTCTGTATACGGAATGCTTTGGCATCATGGCAAATCATATTTCATGGCGCAATGCAGGAGACAATGTAATATCACATTGTATTCCATAAAGTCTTTGGTTGTCCAATTGGAGTTGAGCAATCAATAACCTCCCGACCCCCATCAATAGTACTTTGGTGTAGTGACAAAATGTCTACCTTCACTATCCATCATCTTATTATATTGTCATAACTACTTCCATTGGTATCCCATCATACCATGTCCATGAAGCAAAATGATCATGATTTTTATTAAAAAGCAGTTCAAGACTAGGCTTATTTTACGTGACCCTGAGTCTTCCTGAGGTACTACCACAGCGGCGGTTGGTGACTCACATAGAGGAACCAGTCCCCGGCGTTGAGGGTCTCCAGCTCTCCCCAGGTGAACATGGCCGCAGGGGCATCCGTCCGGTTGGGGAACACATTCTGCACGTTGGTAGTCCTCCTCAGGGTGCGGTCGTGCATCAGGAAGGGCACCCCGTCGTAGCTATGACAACGAGAGGAGGACATGGCAGTTACTGAGTTGATGGTTATGGAGTTGACCATTGCAGAGTTGACAGTTACAGAGTTGACTGAAGTGCATCACGATAACTCCGTCAAAGACACCCAGGTACTTTATCAATCTATCTATAATTTATTCAGGTATGTCAGTCTCCTTCAATAAATGTTTTACTCCAATAAAAATGCCCAGGAAAAACATGGGAAAGAACCTGATGGCAATGGCTTGTTGATGATATGAGCTCACCAGCTACAAGTATGTTGAGTTAACCTTGCATAGCAAGCTTGTTTCATAATACCCACGACTGGTGAGATAGACGAATGTTGGGACATGCTTCGGTACACAAGATGGACAGGGTGTGAGGAGGGTTGACAACCACCACTGACCTGAGGGTGACGTCAGTCTCCAGACCTTCCCCACCAGCCTCCACTGCCTTCTCAAAGGACATGAGAGTGTTCTCTGGAGCAAGCTGAGATTTAATACACATAAACATGATTCTAACATAGTTATCCCAAACAGAGGCGCTACCAGCACAGATGATAAATAGCAGGCATAAACATCAGTTCAGCAAACTAGTGACCCGGTCACTCCCTGATATGGTCATAGCCACATTCAACATGGCCGCTTGTTAGCATGTTAGCCTTTGTAGTTTTAACGCTGATGCTAACTTGCCCTTACTGTCCATACTACTGTGTGTTATTATCTATAGCCTTAGGCCTACTAGCCCGTGGCCTGCTAACCTAGCATGCTAGCTCCCCCGTACATGTTGTATACTATGCTAGTCACAAATATCATCCTGTTGTATATTGCCTATGCTATTCTAGCCCTCACTACAGTATGCTACCATTTGTGCTATGTAGCCTGTTCGCCTGCATTACTGCTTTGTAGCATGTTAGCTTACTAACCCCTGTGTATTACTGTATATTTATTACCAGCCAATAATATTACCTTGCTACGCTACTACAACCATTACTATTGTGTGCTAACCCATTGCTATGCCATTGCTGATTTGTATATATTGCATCACTGCTATTACTATTGTATAGCCAACACTCTGTTGTAATGTATATTCGCTGTTCCTTCTGTCATACAGAAAACCACTATACACTATCATTACAGCTAGTCTCCTCTTCTTGCTTGCTGTGTGACTGTCCGTTCGGTGTGGCATTAAAGTGTGAGTTGTATCCCTGTCTCCGGCTAGGCATTATCAGTCCTCTTACCGGGACTCTGGGACAATTGCACCTATAATCGAAACCCGACACCTCTATTCAACTACTACTACCAATACAATGTCACTGCTATGTTGTTCGATGTTATGTAACTTGTATAAAAAGTCGTTTCCAGTCAGTTTTGAAAATAGTTGATAAGAATGGGTTGGCATTAATGTTATTGCTGACAAGGCCTACCCACCATGGGTGCCCCTCTGTGCCCGATGAGGGCTGGAGCGGGGCCCAGAGCACCCTCTTTTTTGAGGCAGGGTGAGTACATGCCCAGGGGCACTAAGTAGAGGGCACACAGAACCGCCAGGTACAGCCCCATGATGAGCGTCCGCCATACTGGAACACACACACACACACACACACACACACACACACACACACACACACACACACACACTATTATGGGATACAGATATCCATTTCTGGTTGATTCATTTCCTTAAGACCAAAGAAATTACACCAGACTACACATTTTGTAAAACAAATCATTCAAATCTGGAAGGAGCTATAGGTACCATTTCATTGATTCCATTCGAGCCATTACAATGAGCCTGTCCTCCTATAGCTCCTCCCAGCCTCCTCTGATTGAGATAGAAAACCTCCCTGAAGTTTCCGTCCTTGCCCTAGGTATGATGTCAGTATTTGCCTAATTCTACTCTGTAATTTGCATATTATTTATACAGCTGCTCAAACATGCCCCACCTACTCAGACTCACCTTTCTTATTGATGCGGAAGAAATGTAAGGCTATTGGCCAAGATAGCAGTGTCAGCAACAAGACTCCTCCCACATGCAAATATGGCGCCGTCACCTATTCAAAACATAAACAAATTGCAGAAGGTGGGGGAAAGACAGAGAATAAAGAGATAGTGATGACTATATAGATGAAAGAAGGGAGGCCCCACCTGGAAAGAGAGGAGGAGAGTGGTCCACTCTTTGCTCCATAGGTCAGACAGAACTGCTGTGGCCACAATGGAGAAGGCTAGAGTCACCAGGATGCCAATCTGGCAACACACCCAGAGTTAGAATAACATACAACCATTAGCACCATACCATACTCACACTACCGAACACTTCATTCACCTAACTTTGAACTGAGCTGAGCACAATTAATGTTCACTTCATTTTTCAGGATCTATCCATAAATGTGCAGCATTCAGCATTTATTTGAACTTTTCTTCTACAAGGCAGTCAGCAATTTCTTCTAGGTAAAATCATTAATTTAATCTTGTCACAGAAGAATGGATGGGATGATTATACAACTTATGGGCCATAAGGACAAAGTGATGGATAGGACACATGAGGTAGAGAAGTAGGCAGGAAGTTCAAAGGAGTGAGGACGTTACCTTGTGGCCCCAGTGTAGGTACAGCTTCTGTCCCTCTGACAGCAGACACACAGCCAACAGCTACAACTCAAACCACACACACCTCATATCAGATGCCAACCACCCCTCAAACATAAAACCACATAAATACACCCCTCAAACAAAAAAACACACAAATACACCCCTCAAACAAAAAAAACACACCCCTCAAACAAAAAAACACACCCCTCAAACAAAAAAACACACCCCTCAAACAAAAAAACACACAAATACACCCCTCAAATAAAAAAACACACCCCTCAAACAAAAAAAACACACAAACACACCCCTCAAACAAAAAAACACACCCCTCAAACAAAAAAACACACCCCTCAAACAAAAAAACACACCCCTCAAACAAAAAAACACACAAATACACCCCTCAAATAAAAAAAACCCCACACAAATATACCCCTCAAACATAAAAACACACAAATACACCCCTCACCAGCAGCAGAGTGACGTAGCTGAAAAAAGCGGCAGCAATGACCAGCAACACCACAGACCAGGGGAACCAGAATCCTAGGTTCCCAAAGTTAAACCTGGAAAGGTGAGAAAAGGGGAAGAAAGCAAGAGCGAGAGGGGGAGAAAGAGGATGACAAGAGTTGAGAGAGAAAATGTGTGTGTGTGTGTGTGTGTGTGTGTGTGTGTGTGTGTGTGACATGTGAGTGCGAGAGCAGGAGCCACACAGAAAGAAAGCAGAGAGTGCAGCAGTTAGAGAGCGAACAGTCAGCACCAGAGACACCAGTCGTGACTATACAGTATGGTAATGTTGTTAGTGTGTGTGTGTATAATGTCTGTGTGTGTGCCCTTGAGTATTTATATATTTGCGTGCTTGTTAATAAAGATACTTAGATGTGTGTACACATTACGAATACATTCTAGCACACCTACCAGTCAAAATCATTGTAGTCATTCTGAGCTTCACTCCAGAAGTAGAGGAAGACCAGCGTGAGACAGAAAGTCATGATGAGGAGAGCAAAGCTGACACACTCCAACTGCAGGATAGAGAAACACAATAAGTCCCACAGACTTCATATCAAATTCATAACCCATATATACTGTTGGCATGAAAATGTACAATACCAAGAAATTAACAGAGATTGGGATTGGACCGACAACATTTTGGTTGCAAGGCAGCGATTTAGGACAGAGCCAAAACCTCCTCCACACTGATCACTTCTCTTTGTATGTTTGACCCCAACACGAGGTAAACAACTCAAGTCTGGGCTACCATTATTCAATGATTAGAATGTCACACAGCAAGTTGTTGTTTTGCAGCATTGAATAATCTTACAAAATCTTGCCAGTCTTTCACGGGGCTGGGAAATTCAAAACGTGTGAATGTGCATTGGAAGGTATTCAGACCCCTTCAGATTTTTAAAAATGTAATCCATTTTAGAATAAGGATATAACGTAACAAAATGTGGAAGAAGGGAAGGGTTCTGAATACTTTCCGCACTCACTGCATGTATTTATACCCTAGAATGCTTTCCATACAGTTTACAGCGTGGTGTGCCCTTTGAACTCTGAGGAGAGGGAGGAATGTGAGGAAAAAGCTCCCCATTGGCTTAACAATGATTGTAAAACCATGACAGTACAAATGATGTAAGCAATGCTAGAGAGAGATATCGATAGGGAGATAAAGAAAGAGAGTGTGTGTTTGACTCACGTTGTGAGGCTGGGTGTGTGTGAGAGAGAGTACATTGTTATAATGTGTGTGTGTGAGTATAGTCTCTGCACTGTCAAGGTTATTTAACCATCCTGTAAAACCACAGTCCCTGACTTCTCTAACCTTGCTGCAGCAGCAGTCTCCCGGTGTGGCGCGGGTCCTCTGGTAGCGTCTCCATTGACAGCCGTAGAGGCCGGCCAGGCACGAGACATAGGGCTGGTGCTCGTAGCGCTGTAGCAGCCGCCGGCGCACCACACGCAGCTTCCCCAGCTTGAGCTTGGACAGGGTGGTCGGAGAGGGGCCCATGGCTCACACACACAGCGCCATCACACACCAGAGAGAGAGAGGAGGAGGAAGAGGTAGAAGAAGTGGATGGGTGAGAGGAGCGTAAGGAGCTTGGAATGGGAAGGGAGAGAGTAAATGGAGAAATAGTGTTAATATTGTAGTGGCCTTAACCCAAGCCCACATAGAGATTTTGTCGAAGGGTTAGGATTTCACAAGGTCCTGGGTTCAAGTCCCGGTTAGAACAATCGCATAACTTCATCACAAAGGTAAAGATAGTGGAGAAGGACAATAGGTAAAAGGAAGTCAAGTCTAACCTTAACCCTGGCCCCCAAACATTACACAACTGCTCTAGGCCTAGATAATGAATTATAAAAACTAACTAGATTTAGTAAATGTAAGGCTCCATTTCACTTCCATGTATTCAGAGTCTTTCTTATTATATCCATTAGTAATAGGGGCTAAGACACTACAGCGACAGTCTCTGAATATGGGATTTCTCTATTAGGGATTCCCTACTCGCTAACTTCTATCTTGATTGGTGGGCTAGTGGGCTTCTACAGGAAAGTATTCAGGCCCCTTGATTTTTCCACATTTTGTTACGTTACAGCCTTATTCTAAAAATGATTAAACTATTTTTTTTGCTCTCCTCATCAATCTACACACAATACCCCATAATGACAATGCAAAAACAGGTTTAGATTTTTTGCACATTTATTACAAATAAAAAAACAAATCACATTTACATAAGTATTCAGACCCCTTACTCAGTACTTTGTTGAAGCACCTTTGGCAGTGATTACAGCCTTGAGTCTTCTTGGGTATAACGCTACAAGCTTAGCACACCTGTATTTGGGGAGTTTCTCCCATTCTTCTCTGCAGATCCTCTCATGCTCTGTCAGGTTGGATGAGGAGCGTCGCTGCACAGCTATTTTCAGGTCTCTCCAGAGATATTCGATCGGGTTCAAGTCCGGGCTCTGGCTGGGCCACTCAAAGACATACAGAGACTTGTCCCGAAGCCCCACCTACATTGTCTTGGCTGTGTGCTTAGGGTTGTTGTCCTGTTGCAGTGTGAACCTTCACCCCAGTCTGAGGTCTTGAGCTCTTTTCATCAAGGACCTTTCTGTACTTTGCTCCGTTCATCTTTCCCTCAATCCTGAATAGTCTTCCAGTCCCTGCCGCTGAAAAACATCCTGACAGCATGATGCTGCCACCACCATACTTCACTGCAGGGATGGTGCCAGGTTTTCTCCAGACGTGGCGCTTGGCATTCAGGCCAAAGTGTTCAATCTTGGTTTCATCAGACCAGAGAATCTTGTTTCTCATGGTCTGAGAGTCTTTTAGGTGCCTTTTGGCAAACTCCAAGAATGCTGTCATGTGCCTTTTACTGAGGAGTGGCTTCCTTCTGGCCACTACCATAAAGGCCTGATTGGTGGAGTGCTGCAGAGATGGTGGTCCTTCTGGAAGGTTCTCCCATCTCCATAGAGGAACTCTGCAGCTCTACCAGAGTGACCATCAGGTCCTTGGTCACCTCCCTGAATGAGGCCCTTCTCTTCCGATTTTTCAGTTTGGCCAGGCAGCCAGCTCTAGGAAGAGTCTTGGTGGTTCCCAACTTCTTCCATTTAAGAATGATGAAGGCGACTGTATTGGGGACATTGGGGATATTCAATGCTGTAGAAACTTTTTGGAACCTTTCCCCAGATCTGTGCCTTGACACAATCATTCAACCTCATGGCTGGTTTTTGCTCTGACTGTGGGACCTTACATAGACAGGTGTGTGCTGTTTCAAATCATGTCCATTCAATTGAAGTTACCACAGGTGGACTCCAATCCATTTGTAGAAACATCGCAAGGATTATCAATGGAAACATGATGCACCTGAGCTCAATTTCGAGTCTCATACCAAACGGTCTGAATACTTGTGTAAATAAGGTATTTCTGTTTTTTATTTTTAGTACATTTTCAAAAATGTCTAAAAACCTGTTTTCACTTTGTCATTAATGGGGTATTGTGTGTCGATTCATGGGGAAAATTATATTATTTAATCCATTTTAGAATAAGGCTGTAATGTAACAAAATGTGGATAAAGTCAAGAGGTCTGAATACTTTCTCGAATGCACTGTATGCCTAGCCTACATAAGGTGATCATTATCTGACAACCAAAGACATTATACACTACGATGAAAATTACTGAACATTTTCTATGCTCTTTGCCTGTAGGCTGCAGCCGCCTTGATGTACAGTGCCTTCAGAAAGTATTCATACCCCTAGACTTATTCCACATTTTGTTGTGGTACAGCCTGAATGCAAAATGGATAAAATAGATTTTTTAAATGTTTAAATCTATTGAAAATTAAATACAGGAATATCTAATTCACATAACTACTCACACCCCTGAGCCAATACTTTGAAGAAGCACCATTGTCAGGGATTACAACAGTGAGTCTTTCCAGGCAAGTCTCCAAGAGCTCTCCACATCTGAATTTTGGAACATTTACCAACTATTCTATGAAAAATTATTCAAGCTCGGGGCTCCAAGTAGTGCACGGTCTTAGGCATTGCATTGCTTGAGGCATCACGACAGTTCGATCCCAGGCTGTGTCACAGCTGGCCGCGACCAGGAGATGCATGACGCGGGGCACAATTGGCCCAGCGTTGTCCGGGATAGGGGAGGGTTTGGCTAGCCGGGAGATCCTTGTCCCAGCTCTAGAGACTCTTAATGGCGGGCCGGGCGCATGCAATCTGACAACATTCGCCAACTATACAGTGTTTCCTCACACACATTGGTGCGGATGTCTTCCAGGTTAAGTAAGCAGTGCAGCTTGGCAGGGTCGTGTTTCGTAGGGGGCATGGTTCTCGACCTTCGCTTCTCCCAAGTCCATACAGGAGTTGCAGCGATGGGACAAGACTGTAACTACCAATTGGGGAGAAAATGGGGTAAAAAGTTCAATATTAAAAAAGATCTTCAAGCTCTGTCAAATTGGTTGTTGAACATTGCTAGTCAACCATTTCTGGGTCAGATTTTCAAGTAGATAAGGTAGTCATTCAAAAATAATGCTAAACACTATTATTGCACACAGTGTGACTTGTTAAGCACATTTTTACTCCTAAAGTTATTTAGGCATCCCATAACAAAGACGTTGAACAAAGACATTTCAGCTTTTCAATTTTTTATTAATTTGTAATCATTTCGAATGGGTTATTGTCTGTGGGCCAGTGACAAAAAAAATCTAAATTTAAGCTGTACGTAAGACAACATATTTTTAAAGTCAAGGGATGTGAATACTTTCTGAAGGCACCTATGTATAGCCAATGTATAGCCTGCCCTATAGCACAGATTTTACCTCAGGGAACAATAATGTTTACCTGATACAGTAAGATAGTCTACATGGACGGCTGTTCAAGTCCCTCAAAAAAGCACCTACAGTATAATACACCGAGGTAAAGTTGGTTTTATATTCACACATTTGGACATTCAACAGACATTCGCCAAACGACATTTAAAAATGTAAAAATCAATAACTAATTCACCGTTTGTCACAGAATCGTCAAACTAGATATGATTTATTCTATAAATGTCTAGAATACTTTTACAACCTTTGATTTGAGTAGAAATCCAAGTTTAACTTGATAGAAATACATCAAATCTATAAGATGCCATTTAAAGCGGAAAATCAATAACCAATTCACTGTTTGTCACAGAAATATCAAACTAGTTATGATTTATTCTATAAATGTCTAGCATAGTTTTAAAACCTTTGATTTGAGGAAAGATTCCAGTTAGAATTTTATCGAGGGCATGTAGTCCGTCCAGAGCACGGGTGGTCAAAGTTCTAACGAGTATGTTATACCTTGTTAGAAAGGGCCTGGCAGAAAATTCTGCATCTTCAGTCATATTAAATTAGATTACAGGAAAAAACTATGGGATGAAGGGGTCAGGCCTGACTAACATAGAAGACAGGTGGATGGATCAAGAGGACCAAGAGGATCAAGATAACCAAGAGGATCAATATTCCACAGTGAAGATTAGGAAAACTAAGAGTGAACCATAACACACAGTGTTGGCCAAATGTTTTGAGAATAACACAAATTAATTTACACAAAGTCTGCTGCCTCAGTTTGTATGATGGTAATTTTCATACACTCCAGAATGTTATGAAGAGTGATCAGGTGAATTGCAATTAATTGCAAAGTCCCTCTTTGCCATGCAAATGAACTGAATCCCCCCCAAACAATTCCACTGCATTTCAGCACTGCCACAAAAGGACCAGCTGACATCATGTCAGTGATTCTTTCGTTAACACAGGTGTGAGTGTTGACGAGGACAAGGCTGGAGATCACTCTGTCATGCTGATTGAGTCCGAATAACAGACTGGAAGCTTCAAAAGGAGGGAGGTGCTTGGAATCATTGTTCTTCTCTGTCAACCACGGTTACCTGTAAGGAAACACGTGCCGTCATCATTGCTTTGCACAAAAATGGCTTCACAGGAAAGGATATTGCTGCCAGTAAGATTGCACCTAAATCAACCATCAAGGAGAGCGGTTCAATTGTTGTGAAGAAGGCTTCAGGGCGCCCAAGAAAGTCCAGCAAGCGCCAGTACTGTCTCCTAAGGTTGATTCAGCTGCGGGATCGGGGCACCACCAGTACAGAGCTTGCTCAGGAATGGCAGCAGGCAGGTGTGAGTATAGCTGCACGCACAGTGAGGCAAAGACTTTTGGAGGATGGCCTGGTGTCAAGAAGGGCAGCAAAGAAGCCACTTCTCTCCAATAAAAACATCAGGGACAGACTGATATTCTGCAAAAAGGTACAGGGATTGGACTGCTGAGGACTGGGGTAAAGTCATTTTCTCTGATGAATCCCCTTTCCGATTGTTTGGGGCATCTGGAGAAAAGCTTGTCCAGAGAAGACAAGGTGAGCACTACCATCAGTCCTGTGTCATGCCAACAGTAAAGCATCCTGAGACCATTTATGTGTGGGGTTGCTTCTCAGCCAAGGGAGTTGGCTCACTCACAATTTTCCCTAAGAACACAGCCATGAATAAAGAACGGTACCAACACATCCTCCAAGAGCAACTTCTCCCAACCATCCAGGAAGAGTTTGGTGACGAACAATGCCTTTTCCAGCATGATGGAGCACCTTGTCAAAAGGCAAAAGTGATAACTAAGTAGATATATAAACATCGATATTTTGAGTCCATGGCCAGGAAACTCCCCAGACCTTAATCCCATTGAGAACTTGTGGTCAATCCTCAAGAGGTGGGTGGACAAACATAACCCCACAAATTCTGACAAACTCCAAGCATTGAATATGCAAGAATGGGCTGCCATCCGTCAGGATGTGGCCCAGAAGTTAATTGACAGCATGCCAGGGCGGATTGCAGAGGTCTTGAAAAAGAAGGGTCAACACTGCAAATATTGACTCTTTGCGTCAACTTAATATAATTGTCAATAAAAGCTTTTGACACTGATGAAATGCTTGTAATTATACTTCAGTATTCCATAGTAACATCTGACAAAAATATCTAAAGACACTGAAGCAGCAAACTTTGTGAAAATTAATATTTGTGTCATTCTCAACTTTTGGCCATGACTGTACACTACCGAAATCTCCTTGTTTTTGGAAGAAAAACACATTTTGTCCATTAAAATAACATCTAATTGATCAAAGATACAGTGTAGACATTGTTTATGTTGTAAATGACTATTGTAGCTGGAAACGGCATATTTTTTATGGAATATCTACATAGGCGTACAGAGGCCCATTATCAGAAACCATCACTCCTGTGTTCCAATTGCATGTTGTGTTAGCTAATCCAAGTTTATACTTTTTAAAGGCTAATTGATTCTTAGAAAACCCTTTTGCAATTATGTTAGCACAGCTGAAAACTGTTGTCCTGATTAAAGAAGCAATAAAAATGGCCTTCTTTAGACTAGTTGAGTATCTGGAACATCAGCATTTGTGGGTTCGATTACAGGCTCAAAATGGCCAAAAACAAAGAACTTTCTTCTGAAAATCGTCAGTCTATTCTTGTTCTGAGAAATGAAGGCTATTCCATTCGAAAAATTTCCAAGAAACTGAAGATCTCGTACAACGCTGTATAATACTCCCTTCATAGAACAACGCAAATTGGCTCTAACCAGAATAGAAAGAGGAGTGGGAGGCCCCGGTGCACAACTGAGCAAGAGGACAAGTACATTAGAGTGTCTAGTTTGGGAAACAGACGCCTCACAAGTCCTCAACTGGCAGCTTCATTAAATAGTACCGGCAAAACACCAGTCTCAAAGTCAACAGTGGAGACAACTCTGGGATGCTGGCCTTCTAGGCAGAGTTGCAAAGAAAACGCCAATGTCTGTGTTCTTTTGCTATCTTAATCTTTTATTTTTATTGGCCAGTCTGAGACATGGCTTTTCCTTTGCAACTCTGCTGAGAAGTCTAGTATTTATTCTCTAACATCTGCAAGCAGTGTCTGAACATTAGAAAGGATGGCATTGTCTCCCTCAATTCGTGCAATGGCACTGCTATAGGTTTCAGTAGTTTCAGGCTGCTTACCACTCTCTCCCAAAATACATCATCCAGGAGGATGCTCTTGATGGGGCTGTCCATATCAGCAGACTGTGATATGGCCATTTCTTGGAGAGATTCCTTCCCCTCCTGGAGACCCCAACGGGTGTTGCTGGGCAGCTTCAATATAGTGCTCTTATTCTTCTCACTTTGCTTGGTGAGGTAGATTGCTGGTACACTCAGTTTTTCACAATTCCTGACATTTAATCCTAGTAAAAATGTCAAGTCTTAGGTCAGTTAGGCTCACCACTTAATTTTCAGAATGTGACATTTCAGAGTCATAGTAGAGAATGATTTATTTCAGCTTTTATTTCTGTCATTCCATTCCCAGTTGGTCAGTAGTTTACATACACTCAATTAGTATTTGGTAGCATTGCCTTTAAATTGTTTAACTTGGGTCAAACGTTTTGGGTAGCCTTCCACAAGCTTCCCACAATAATTTGGGTGAATTTTGGCCCATTCGTACTGACAGAGCTGGTGTAACTGAGTCAGGTTTGTAGGCCTCCTTGCTCGCACACGCTTTTTCAGTTCTGCCCACACATTTTCTACAGGATTTAGGTTAAGGCTTTGTGATGGCCACTCCAATAACTTGACTTTTCTGTCCTTAAGCCATTTTTCCACAACTTTGGAAGTATGCTTGGGGTAACTGTCCATTTGGAAGACCCATTTGCGACCAAGCTTTAACTTCCTGACTGATGTCTTGAGATGTTGCTTCAATATATCCACATCATTTTCCTTCTCATGATGCCATCTATTTTGTGAAGTGCACCAGTCCCTGCTGCAGCAAAGCACCCCCACAACATGATGCTGCCACCCCCGGGCTTCATCGTTGGGATAGTGTTCTACGGCTTGCAAGCCTCCCACTTTTCCCTCCAAACATAACGATGGTCATTATGGCCAAACAGTTCTATTTTTGCTTCATCAGAGCAGAGGACATTTCTCCAAAAAGTACGATATTTGTCCCCATGTGTAGTTGCAAACCATAGCCTGGCTTTTTAATGGGGGTTTGGAGCACTGGATTCTTTGCTGAGCAAAGAAGCTTCTTTGTCGATATAGGACTTGTTTTACTGTGGATATAAATACTTTTGTACTTGTTTCCTCCAGCATCTTCACAAGGTCCTTTGCTGTTGTTCTGGGATTGATTTGCTCTTTTCGCATCAAAGTACATTCATCTCTAGGAGACAGAACACGTCTCCTTCCTGAGCGGTATGACGGCTGTGTGGTCCCATGGTGTTTATACTTGCGTACTATTGTTTGTACAGATGAACGTGGTACCTTCAGGTGTTTGGAAATTGCTCCCAAGGATGAACCAGACTTGTGGATGTCTACCATTTTTTTCTGAGGTCTTGGTTGATTTCTTTTTATTTTCCCATGATGCCAAGCAAAGAGGCACTGAGTTTGAAGGTAGGCCTTGAAATACATCCACAGGTACACCTCCAATTGACACAAATGATGTCAATTAGCCTATCAGAAGCTTCTAAAACCATGACATAATTGTCTGGAATTTTCCAAGCTGTTTAAAGACACAGTCAACTTAATGTATGTTAACTTCTGACCCACTGGAATTGTGATAGAAGTTAAATAATCTGTCTGTAAATAACTGTTGGAAAAATTACTTTTGACATGCACAAAGTAGATATCCTAACCGACTATAGTTTGTTAACAAGAATTTAGTGGAGTGGTTGAAAAACGAGTTTTAATGACTCCAACCTAAGTCTATGTAAACTTCTGACTTTAACTGTAGTTATTCGTGCCGCAAGGCAATCAAACAAGCAAAATACCGGTACAGGGACAAGGTGGAGTCGCAATTCAACGACTCAGACACGAGACGTATGTGGCAGGGTCTACAGAAAATCACGTACTAAGCCCCCCCTCTCCTTCTCAGTGGCTGACGTGAGTAAAACATTTAAACTTGTTAACCCTAGCAGGGCTGCTGTCCCAAACAGCATCCCTAGCCGTGCCCTCAGAGCTTGAGCAGACCAGCTGGCTGGTGTGTTTACAGACATATTTAATCGCTCCCTATCTCAGTCTGTTGTCCCCACATGCTTCAAGATGGCTACCATTGTTCCTGTACCCAAGAAGGCAAAGATAACTGAACTAAATGACTACCGCCCCATAGCACTCACTTCTGTCATCATGAAGTGCTTTGAGAGGCTAGTCAAAGGATCATATCACCACCACCTTACCGGCCACCCTAGAACCACTTCAGTTTGCATATCGCCCCAACAGGTCCACAAATTATGCAAATGCCATCACACTTCACACTGCCTTATCCCATCTGGACAAAAATAATACCTATGTAAGAATGCTGTTCATTGACTACAGCTCAGCATTCAACCCCATAGTACCCACCAGGCTCATCATCAAGCTGGAGTCCCTGGGTCTCAACCCTTTCCTGTGCAACTGGGTCCTGGACTTTCTGATGGGCCGTCCCCAGGTGGTGAAGGTAGGAAACAACATCTCCACTTCGCTGACCCTCAACACTGGGGCCCCACAAGGGTGTGTGCTCAGCCCTCTCGTGTACTCCCTGTTCACTCACGACTGCGTGGCCATGCACGCCTCTAACTCAATCATGAAGTTTGCAGATGACACAACAGTAGTGGGCTTGATCACCAACAACAACGAGACAGCCAACAGGGAGAAGGTGAGGGCACTCGGAGTGTGGTGTCAGGAAAACAACCTTTCACTCAACATCAATAAAACAAAGGAGGTGGACTTCAGGAAACAGCAGAGGGAGCACCTCCCTATTCACATCAAAGGGACAGTAGTGGAGAAGGTGGAAAGTTTTAAGTTCCTGGGCATACGCATCACAGACAAACTGAAGTGGTCCACCCACACAGACAGTGTGGCGAAGAAGGCGCAACAGCGCCTCTTCAACCTCAGGAGGCTGAAGGAATTTGGCCTGTCACCCAAAACCCTGACACACTTTTACAGATGCACAATGGAGAGCATCCTGTCGGGCTGTATCACAGCCTGGTATGGCAACTGCACCGCCCTCAACCGCAAGGCTCTTCAGGGGGTGGTGCTGTCTGCACAACTTATCACCGGGGGCAAACTACATGCCCTCCATGAAACCTATAGCACCCGATGTCACAGGAAGGCCAAAAAATATAATCAAGGACAACAACCACCCGAGCCACTGCCTGTTCACACTGCTACCATCCAGAAGGCGAGGTCAGTACAGGTGCATCAATGCTGGGACCGAGAGACTGAAAAACAGCTTCTATCTCAAGGCCATCAGAATGTTAAATAGCAATCACTAACTCAGTGAACCTGGTTCCTACACTGAGACCCAATCACTGGACACTTTAATAAATGGATCACTTTAATAATGTTACATATCTTACATTACTCATATCACATGTATATACTGCATTGAGACCCAATCACTGGACACTTTAATAAATTAATCCCTAGTCACGTTAAACAATGTCACTTTAAATAATGCTACTTTAATAATGTTTACATATCTTACATTACTCATATCACATGTATATACTGTAATTTATACCATCTACTGCACCCTGCCTATGCCGTTTGGCCATCGCTCATCAGAATACTTATATGTACATATTCTCATTCACCCCTTTAGATGTGTGTGTATTAGGTAGTTGTTGGGGAATTGTTAGATATTACTGCACTGTTGGAACTAGAAGCACATGCATTTCGCTACACTCGCATTAACATCTGCTAACCATGTGTTTGTGACCAATAAAATTTGATTTGATTTGTTGCACTAAAAATGCAAACATTGATTTAAAATACAATTTAAAATTGTAAACATTGTATAAATTTATGTAAACATTGTCTAACTTCATATAGAACAAATTGCACTTGAAAGTGACATTTCTTTAAAGATATTGCAAATAAATTAATATTTTCACTTTTTTTCTGAGACAATCACTGAATTAGATTTCTTCATCTTTAAAAGCAATATGAGATTTTATGTTTGTCTATCAAATCAAAACTGGAATTTCTACTCAAAGCAAAGGTTTTAAAAGTATACTAGACATTTATAGAATAAATCATACCTAGTTTGATGATTCTGTCATAATCAGTGAAAACGTTATTGATTTGTATAGCTTTAAATGGCATTTTATAATGTTATGCATTTCTATAAAATCAAAACTGGAATTTTTCCTCAAAACAAATGTTGTAAAAGTATGCTACCCATTTATAAAATAAATAATACCCTAGTTTGATATTTATGTGATAAACGGTTAATTATGTATTGATTTATACCGCTTTAAATGCATTTGATTGATATGTATGCATTTCAGAATACATGCAATGTATGCATTTCTATCAAGTCAGAGCTGGAACTTCTACTCAAAACAAACTGTGAATTAGTTATTGACTTTTACATTTTTTTATTGATTTTGGCGAATGTCTTGAATGTCTCCTGAATGTCCGAATGTGTGAATATAAAACCAATTTTACCTCGGTCTATAACACGCCAAGACTTGCAGAAAATCGGAAATCCTCTAACATATTGACGAATTGCACATTGTCTGTTCAAGGAACGAGCCAGAGATAACAGCGTGTATCCTATGTAACTGAAGTTCGTATGTTATGAAAGTCCATAGGTTATATTCAGTTCTCATAAAAGACACATGCATGCAGATATTATTCCCTATCTAAATCCTTTATCTGACACTGTATACGTTTAAATAGCCTACCCCAGCAAAGGGTTCCGTTTGATTTCCCCCAAATCCTTGGCTTGATTTTCACTCCCGGGGAAGCCGCAGTGCGCAGTTCCTCTTCGCGGTTAACGAACGCACACGACGAACACTTAGGATACCCTGTTTTGTCTAATAGTAATCGACTGCCAACTGTTGCCAATGGAGATATTATTTCGTGTACAGTCGAAGGCAATTCCTTTCTTCTGGACCTTCACGCTCACTGTCCTTCGATGTTGAATAATAATGGATACAATGACGGGTGTTGGATACAATATTGCAATTTCCCGACTCTGTACTCTTATCTCTTGACAGTGTGTCGAGTATTAGACTCTTAATTACGGACAATAATGCGAGTCTCAATATTAATTGACTATATTTCTTATGAAAAAAAACGTAGTGTGTGAGTGCGTTCAGGCTGTATTGGGGTGGCAGGGGTTATGGAATGAAATTGTAATCGAGCTTTTCAGTCTTGTCTTACATAAGGGTTACAGCTGCAAAGTTACAGCTTTACTCTATGGCATAATCAACTTTCAAAATAAGGGTCCCTAGGGAGTATTACAAACTCTGCAACATTAGGGAAAAGGTGGACACACACCACACCAAAAGCAGGTTTCAGTGCATCTTTTTGTTTATTGGCACTATCAATTCAGAACAATAGACTAGTTTACAAAATAAATTAAACCATGAAATTGTAGCCATTTCTGCTAATGACAGTATAGCCCGCATTGCAGGTCTCCACCATAGGCAGACTACACTGCTCAAACGGAGTGGATAATGTAACAAACCTTGCCTAACCTGTTACAATCCCCCCTAAAAAGGGTTAACCCAGGGTTTCCTCGGGACCCCAAGGGGTGCACGTTTTGGTTTTTGCCCTAGCACTACACAGCTCATTCAAGTAATCAACTAATCATCTAGCTTCGATAATTTGAATCAAAGCTGGCCTACCTAGGCAAGGTTCGTTACACTACAATAGGCCAAGCATGTCTACTGAAACATAATAACATTATTACACCTAATATTTAGGGCTGGATCTAATCTGTATTGCTGAAGTTTAGCGTTAAAGGGTGATTGAAATGTAAAGGCAATGTTGCAGTGTTAGTTGAGACTGCCTTCATGGGAAATGCTAAATATTTCAGCTCAGAAATCAGAAATTACCTTTACATTTCGATCTGTAGATGTGACGCTTGGAATTCGGGCCAAAGAGTTCAATCTTGGTTTCATCAGACCAGAGAATCTAGTTTATCATTGTCTGAGAGTACTTAGGTGCCTTTTGACAAACTCTAAGCGGGCTGTTGTGTGCCTTTTACTGAGGAGTGGCTTCTGTTTGGCCACTCTACTGTAAAAGCAGCATCAATGGTAGTGCTGCATCAATGGTAGTCCTTCTGGAAGGTTCTTCCATCTCTAAAGAGGAACTCTAGAGCTCTGTCAGAGTGACCATCGGGATCTTGGTCACCTCCCTGACCAAGGCCCTTCTCCCCAGATTGTTCAGTTTGGCCGGGCGGCCTGCTCTAGGAAAAGTCTTGGTGGTTCTTAACTTCTTCTATTTAAGAATGATGGAGGCCACTGTGTTCTTGGGGACCTTCAATGCTGCAGACATTTTGTGGCACCCTTCCCCAGATCTGTGCCTCGACACAATCCTTTCTCGAAGCTCTACGGACAATTCCTTCAACCTCATGGCTTGGTTTTCGCTCTGACATGCACTGTCAACTGTGGGACCTTGTATAGACAAGTGTGTGCCTTTCCAAATCCATGTCCAATCAATTGAATTTACCACCAATGGACTCATTTCAAGTTGTAGAAAAATCTCAAGGATTATCAATAGCAACAGGATGCACCTGAGCTCAATGTCGAGTCTCATAGCAAAGGGTCTGAATACTTAAGTAAATAAGGTATCTGTTTTTTATTTTCAATACATTTGCAAAAATGTCTAAAAAACTGATTTAATTTTGTAGTATTGTATGTAGATTGATGAGGAAAATGTTTTATTTAATCTATTTTAAAATAAGGTTGTAATGTAACAAAATGTGGATAAAGTCAAGGGGTCTGAATACTTTCCTAAGGCACTGTACATGAAAATATAAAGAGAGACGTGCTTTGAAAGATGCCATTTACTGGGCGGATTACCCAAATAATCCGAGATCATAGTCCATAATCTCATAACCGATTTCTCCATTGCAAAGCATATGCTGGGCATGTTTAATAGAGATTGGAAATAATGGTGATGGCAGCTATGCCAATAGTGAGATAAGAGTTGAAGATTCGACTCAGAGGTGTCATGTACCTAGTTCATTCAGTGGACACCAGGGTTGGGCTCAATTCAGAATTCAATTGAGAATGCCTCATGAATTCCAATTCAATTCTTAAATTTGAATTGAAGTAGTAAACATGATACGGAGTTACAATTCTAATTTGAATTAAAGGGAATAGAATGGAATTCAGTGAATTCAAATGCCTAGGGGTAGTCTATACAAATGTACAATACCAGTCAAAAGTTTGGACATACCTACTCATTCCAGGGGTTTTTCTTTATTGTTACCATTTTCTACATTGTAGAATAATAGTAAAGACATCAAAACTATGAAATAACACATATGGAATCATGTTGTAACCAAAAAAAATTTAAACAAATAAAAATGTGTTATATTTGAGATTCTTCAAAGTAGCCACCCTTTGCCTTGATGACAGCTTTGCACACTCTTGACATTCTCTCAACCAGCTTCATGAGGTAGTCACCTGGAATGCATTTCAATTAACAGGTTTACCTTGTTAAAAGTTCATTTGTGAAATGTCTGTCCTTCTTAATGCATTTGAGCCAATCAGTTGTGTTGTGACAAGGTAGAGGTAGTATACAGAAGATAGCCCTATTTGGTAAAAGACTAAGTCCATATTATGGCAAGAACAGCTCAAATAAGCAAAGAGAAACGACAGTCCATCATTACTTTAAGACATGAAGGTCAGTCAATACGGAACCTTTCAAGAACTTTGAGTTTCTTCAAGTGCAGTCGCAAAAACCATCAAGCACTATGATGAAACTGGCTCTCATGAGGACCGCCACAGGAAAGGAAAACCCAGAGTTACCTCTGCTGCAGAGGATAAGTTCATTAGAGTTACCAGCCTCAGAAATTGCAGCCCAAATAAATGCTTCACAGAGTTCAAGTAACAGACACATCTCAACATCAACTGCTCAGAGGAGACTGCGTGAATCAGGCCTTCATGGTCGAATTACTGCAAAGAAACCACTACTAAAGGACACCAATAATAATAATAATAAGAGACTTGCTTGGGCCAAGAAACACGAGCAATGGACATTAGACTGGTGGAAATCTGTCCTTTGGTCTGATGAGTCCAAATTTGAGATTTTGGAGGAGGAGGAGTGATGGTGCTTTTCTGGTGACACTGTCTATGATTTATTTAAATTTCAAGGCACACTTAGCCAGCATGGCTATTTTTGTTTCATCAGACCAGAGGGCATTTCTCCAAAAAGTACGATCTTTGTCCCCATGTGCAGTTGCAAACCGTAGTCTGGCTTTTTTATGGTAGTTTTGGAGCAGTGGCTTCTTCCTTGCTGAGCGGCCTTTCAGGTTATGTTGATATAGGACTTGTTTTACTGTGGATATAGATACTTTTGTACCGGTTTCCTCCAGCATCCTCACAAGGTCCTTTGCTGTTGTTCTGGGATTGATTTGCACTTTTCGCACCAAAGTATGTTCATCTCTAGGAGACAGAATGCGTCTCCTTCCTGAGTGGTATGACGGCTGCGTGGTACCATGGTGTTTATTCTTGCATACTATTGTTTGTACAGATGAACGTGGTACCTTCAGGTGTTTGGAAATTGCTCCCAAGGATGAATCAGATGTCTACAATTTTTTCTGAGGTCTTGGCTGATTTGTTTTGATTTTCCCATGATGTCAACAGGTACACCTCTAATTGGCTCGAATGATGTCAATAGGCCTATCAGAAGCTTCGAAAGTTATGACAACATTTTCTGGTATTTTCCAAGCTGTTTAAAGGCACAGTCAACTTAGTGTATGTAAACTTCTGACCCACTGGAATTGTGATACAGTGAATTGTAAGTGAAATAATCTGTCTGTAAACAATTGTTAGAGTACAGGGCCCATATTTTTCAAGTGTCTCAGAGTAGGAGTGCTGATCTAGGATCAGGCCCTCCCTGTCTGATCCTAGATCTGATTCATTATGATTCATTATGATGTATTAAGGAAAACTGATTAGAGATCAGCACTACTTTGAGACGCTTGATGAATATGAGCCCAGAACCATCCCCGGACACTACAGGGAGGAACGGAACCTCTCCCACTGTACTATATGTACCATGACAAAGGTCACAGACACTGGGAAGACTATTGAGAAACATTTTTGTCTCAACTCTCAATGGGTGTGGGCTGCACAGAGGCCAAGTCGGGACCACACTGAAATAGTAATGTGTTTGATCAACTCTTACAAGACAGTTTGTTCACTCAAAGAGTAGCCATCATCCCATGATTTTTTTTTTAGAGTTGATATGAACACATCAATAAGACCACTGCCAGGCTAGGAGCAATTACAATTACATTATGAGGAGAGCTCCATTCATGGGCATGAGGGACAGGCCTGAAGTAAGGACCCGACAAGGCAATTCATTAATTAACCGCTCGATCAAACAAAGATGTGTATGTGTGCGCACATGTAAAATCAACCACTTAAATGGATTTGGGCATGAATAAAGCATGCAAACACACGCTGACTTGCTGACAAACATGCACATTCTGTTTGAAGTTCAGCAAAATACATTTGCAAATTTAACATACACAGTGTACAAAACATTAGGAACACCTTCCCAATATTGAGTTGCACCCCCTTTTGCCCTCGGAACAGCCTCAATTCGTCAGGGCATGGACTCCAGGCACTTAAATCTTTTGTCTTGGCCATTTACCCTCTGAATGGCACACATACACAATCCATGTCACAGTTGAGTACTACAGTATGAGTCATAATACCCATAAAACCTAGTGGAGAAATGGTTCCAATCATTTTTCCACCATTCATTTTTCCCATGGGGGATTTTAGAAACATGCTGTGTTTAATGTAGGCTTACCCTGGCGTGACGTTTTGATAACTGTGTGAATCTCTCTAAGACAATGTGACTTTTCTCAATATGTTGACCTGTATTTACCCACAACAAATAAAATGCTAATTATCTACTAATGTGGCTATCATCAATAACTACAAATGCCATGATGATCTGGACGGGACTGACGAATCAAGGCAAAGGTAAGAATCAGTCAGTCACCTGTTCCATGTACATGGCCCATTTTATTCGCTTCGGGGTAAAACATTTCATATGTCCCATGTGGCTCAGTTGGTAGAGCGTAGCACTTGCAACACCAGGGTTGTGGGTTTGGTTACAATTTGGGGACCAGTGCAAAAATGCATGATTTCACTCCTGTAAATTGCTCTGGATAAGAGTGTCTGCGAAAATGTACATCTCTGGATTAATTATCTGAATCTAGTAAAGAATAAAATGTATTTAAATTGACAAGTTTGTGAACTGTCTTGTGCAAGTTTTTAATTGGCACAATACCTGTTAGCAAAGGTGTCAGCTAGAGATGATGTGCAGGAGCTTGCAGCGATTTGTAGTTTTGCATGATGTCTACTTTGATGCTTATAAGCATTTTCAAATCTAAGAGTAAATTAAGGTAAATATGTTGATAAAAGTCACCTTGTCCAAGAAAGATTTACATGGTTATAAAAATGTCACGCCAGTGTAAGTATACACAAAGCACAACCCTTATTTTAAGTGTTTCTAAAAATCTCCTATGGGAAAAATGTACTGTATGGTGGAAAAACAATTTGAACCATTTCCCTGTTTGACCTCTTTGTTTTATGGGTATTATGACACCTCCACTATTGTCTCAAGGCTTAAAAATCCTTCTTTAACCTGTCTCCCCTTCATCTACACTGATTGAAGTGGATTTAAGTGACATCAATAAACGATCAAAGCTTTCACCTGGTCAGTCTATTCAGGGAAAGAGCAGGTGTTCCTAATGTTTTGTACACTATGTATATGGTTTATTGTTGATTAGCCAATCATTGTTATTTACAGTGTCCTACCTAGCTGAAATGGATCCATTAGAAGGCTACATAATTATGTAGCCAACAGTGGTTAATTAAGACTAACAATGAAATATGTCCTTTTAGACAGTGACATAGGAGTCTACTGCCAAGTCTCACTGAAAACCCTGTTGGAAATCTGTCTGTTCTCTGCTAGTCTTTGAAGTATATGAGGTGCGTTTGAAGTTGTTTGAAGCTGCTCCAGAGGTAACCCAGTAAGACCTGTGTGACACCAGCAGGCACCTGTTCCATGTACATGGACCATTTGATTCTCAGCGGGGTGAAGTTTCCCCTCCCTCAATCCTAACCATTAGTGGGCAGAATGCTAATGATGTAAGAAATAACACACAAAAAAACAAAACGCTGCAACGTTGCTTAGTAGCTAGAAGCAGAGATGCCATGTCTGTCGGCGCCATCTTGACACTGGCCCAAGATCAGCATCTAGGGGCAACTTCTGCCTACTCCGTTTGATCCACAACAGCACACTACACCAACACCTGGATGCAGAGAAACATTAGAATTAAGAATAGTATACCTGATAGAAGTTTCATAACACAAGTCATAACCAACCTACAAATCACAGCAAATCAAAAGTGTGATTTAATACAGGTTATTGTGAAATGCTGCCTTTGTTCTAGGACATTGCACATTTGTTTCAAGTTTGTTTCAGTTTGTTGATTGTTTTGAGTTTGTTGCTCGTGTATGTGTCATGGGGGTCCATATGTGCAGTATACCGTAGGTTAAAGGTCACAGTACCTTTAGGATAATGAGCTATCTTTATTGTAACCACACACTCATAATACCCTTTTGACAAATGCTGCTTTGCAGAAACAGTTGAGCAACCAAATCTTTGTTACGTCCCAAATGTTACCCTACTCACTATATGGTGAACTACTATTCACCAGAGCCCTATGGGCCATAGTGCACTACTTTTGACCAGGGCTCATACCCAGAGCCCTATAGGGCCTAGTCAATAGCAATGCAGTATATAGGGCTTAGGGTGCCATTTGGAAAGCAACCTGTGTTTCCATTACAGCAATGTTAGCGACAAAAAAAATGAGGGGAGATATCGGTTAGTGTGTTTGTGTTAATGCAACATTTTTGTCACAAAACAGAGGACAGATACAGTGCATTTGGAAAGTATTCAGACCCCTTTACTTTTTCCACATTGTTATGTTACAGCCTTAATCAAAAATGGATTAAATAAAAAGAAATCCTCAGCAGTCTACACACAATACAAATGACAAAGTAAAAACAGGTTTTTAGAAATGTTAGCAAATGTATTAAAAAATAAACAGAAATACCTTATACCTTACATAAGTATTCAGACCCTTTGCTACGAGACTCGAAATTGAGCTCAGATGCATCCTGTTTCCATTGATCATCCTTGAGATGTTTCTACAACTTAATTGGAGTCCACCTGTAGTAAATTCAATTGATTGGACATTATATTATTTGATATAGAAGGTCCCGTAGTTGACAGTGCACGTCAGAGCAAAAACCAAGCCATGAGGTCGAAGGAATTATCTTTACTGTTCCGAGGCAGGATTGTGTCGAGGCACAGATCTGGGGAAGGGTGACAAAAAAATGTCTGCTGCATTGGAGGTCCCCAAGAATACAGTGGTCTCCATCATTCTTCAATGGAAGAAGTTTGGCACCACCAAGACTCTTCCTAGTGCAGGCCACCCGGCCAAATTGAGCAATCTGGGGAGAAGGGCCTTGGTCAGGGAGGTGACCAATAACCCGATGGTCACTATGACAGAGCTCTAGAATTCCTCTGTGGAGATGGGTGTCCTTCTGGAAGGTTTTCCCATCTCTGCAGCACTCCAGGCCTTTATGGTAGTGTGGCCCGACGGAAGCCACTCATCAGTAAAAGGCACATGACAGCCCATGATTAGCATTTTCAACAGTAACATCCGGTCAGAGTTAATAGTGGTGGTGCCCATGCAATGAATTGCTCCACAGGGTGGTTGAGGAACTCTTCTTCACAGGGAGTCTGACTGGGACACAAATGCTGCCTGCTCACAGCTCAGCCTGATACACAGTGTTGTGTCTTTACTATCATTAAACTGAAGACTTAGTTTTTATCAAAGATTCTCTGTAATTAGTTACTCGATTAAACTGAATAATCATGTAACTAATTAACTAGGAAGTTGGGGCACCAAGGAAAGTATTCAGATTACAAAGTTATATTTTCCCAATATAACCTTTCAGATATTTTCATATCTGATCAATAGTCTTCTGATTAATGATTTATTTAACCTCACGTTAGTCTCATTCCAAACATTGTAAATTGTTGGTTATTTGCACGAACCCAGTCTTCACTATGAGTCATCCATACATCAATGGTCTTAAATCATTTATTTATTACTAAGTAATTCACAGAAATGCATAAACAAACAGTAAATATGGTTACATGAAATTATAGAATGTGCCCTAGTGGGCTGACCCGGCATGGCGGCTTGTTTGACAAAAGGGGAGTGGGGGTTTTACCAAGAAGTCACTACAGAGTTAATTATAACAATTAAAATGCTAATCCTTTACACATGAACGCTCACTCATTCGGGAACAATTGCAATCAATATATATATTTACGCTCACTGTGTCGTCTTGATCGCTGGTGAAAAGTCTTTCTTCTGTATAATTGTCCGTCTCTCTCCCTCTCTCTGTCTTGGTTAGAGGGGATAGTTCAAAGTGACATTCGTTATAGAATGGATGTTTCGGTGGTTGTCGTTCTTCGCGTTAAATGATGCAGAATTCCTAGCTGCAGACTAGTAATCAATATCAAAGACTTGTTCTTACTCTGTCGGTATCGATAGTCTAAGAGTTTGACCACGTGGTATGGTTAAAACGATTCAGCAATGGTCTACACCTTTAGCCCTCTCGTAATTGAGGTAAGCTTGGTCTGCTGATAATTTCTCAAAGTTGGGTTTTATTCAGAATGGCAGAAGAGGGCTGTCCCAGGATGTCTGATCCTAACTGGGCTCAGGGGCGGTCCTCTGATTTAGTTCAAATCAAAAGGGAATTGTATTTTTCTTCATTCAACACTTCACATAATCAAATTACACAATTATACAAACAGTATCATACTCACTCATTCATCTTATGCAACAATTAGATGTAAACCTCATATCTGAGGCTATTATATAAACAGCGTTATGGTAATGTGTCCACACCGTCTCTCTTGAGCTTCCCAAGTTGTGCCAAACAGACCAGTTCATAGCTGGATTCTTCACTGATCTTTTACACTTTCTCTGGAACATGAAATTTGTTCATACCTCAACTTCTGTGAGGTGGAAGGATTTCCTATGTCTCTATGAAAAACTATTCTCTATAACTGTGTGTCCATGAGGTCTTCTCAGGAATTTACGACCTCTGACCACAGCAGTCTGGTTGTAGAAGCAGAGAGCGGGGGATGGTGCTCGCTGTACTCAAAGACGGCAACGTCATGAGAACAGTGACTGCAGGAACATCAAGTCCCTCACCAATGCTTTTCTCTGCTTTGTGTATTAGGCCTCTTGGTCAATTATGTTCAGTGACATTCTTCTGAGAGTGAGGAATCATTTGTGAAGGAGAGTTCTGGGAAAGTGTGTATGTGAGATACGAAAAATGCTCATGTGTAAATATGAAATGTCAGACTACAAATTGCAAGGATAGATCACTTTGGGGTCATATGTTAACAAAATGTGTAATTTATCCTAATAAACCAAAAATTTGTTTCAATTGAGAATTAGGCAGGTCTGATGCAGAAAAAGAAAGAAAATGATTGCCAACTTCACTCATTTGTTATTTTTTTAAAGTAGTGTGAATGCCAATGTCATCCTCCCCACTTTCATGTTGCCAATGCGGTCTGTCTCTCATACAGCCAGTGGCGACCCATCATTCAGGGAAAGGGGGATACCTAGTGTCGTAACGTTGGATGTGAGTAATGTGACGACTGCTGTTCATCGAATGGTTAACTGTTTATAATTACGTGATTAAATGAATCAGGTAATTATTAACTCAGTAACCTGGGGCACCATGAGAAAGTGTGGTTTTATTGAGTATCTATTTCCCAAATTAACTAAAAGAATATCAGAATATCGATTTTACTACCGTCGCTAATTAATAAATTCCCTCTACAGTCTCATTGTGAACGTCGCATAATCCAGGAATCTGCACAAACCCGAGTTTCACGATATAATGATGTAATTACGTGTCGAAGGTCTCCGATGGGGTATTTCCTCATGGACAGAGTTCCAACTTCTCCTTTGATGGTGACACTTTGTTGTTGCCGGGTGTAACGTTCTGATTGTCCACACAATGTCCGTGTCCTTTCTCTTAGCGTTCTGTTTCCTCGCAGCCATATAGGTGGTTCCAGCGTGGGATTGAAAGCAGTGTAGACACACAATTCCTTGGAGAGTGGTAACCGGGTGGTCCTGCCTGAATTCACCCTCTTAGACACAGCTACTTACTTATATAGCATAGATTGTTAAAAGGTTCCTTTGTCTTCTTCAACCTCATGTTGCGTTTTGGGGTTTACAACTAAATCGGACCTTGGCTGCAGCTCGTGGTCCCTAGTCATAATGTTTACTCTTAACTTAAATGTTTTATACTCTTGGGTCAGAAAAGTGCGTTTCCGCCTTTAGGGCAAGTTATCTGGGCATAGCTAGTTACGAGGCAAGGCTGGATTTGACTCAAATCCAATTTAGACAACTAACTTCACATTTCATCTTGACAAAAACATTCTCTTTGATCTGAACATTTTCCACACAACGTACATTACGCAAACATCAGGTACATATTGCGAAAAAGTTACGATGTTTTTGTTATAATGGTTGTCATTGAATTTTTAATAACATAACAAAAATGACATTCATTTTAATATTGCATCTATCGTCATTACTACCATTTTGGCTGACGAAACATATTGTCCCGAAGTCCATTTATTGCATGTTACTATTGTGAGGTAGGTTTGCCATAGGCCCATCATACATGCCATTCCTCCACAGTAAGAGGACAAAGGGATTTTTTCTGCTGCTTTAAGATTTACAATGGGTGTGATGTGTCATAAAAAGAGAGAAAGATATGTCTCTTGTAGGAGTGTGATCCACGGTAACCTGACCCAAACAGGCCAGTCATGACACAAGTCAGTTGTACAACTGAATGCATGAAATGTGTCTTCCGCATTTAACCCAACCCCTCTGAATCAGTGAGGGGGCTGCCTTAATTGACATCCACGTCTTCGGCACCCAGGGAACAGTGGGTTAACTGCCTTGCTCAGGGGCAGAACGTCAGATTTGACCTTGTCAGCTCAGGGAATCAATCCAGCAACCATTCGGTTACTGGCCCAACACTCTAACCACCAGGCTACCTGCCGGTATGTTTTTATATATGTTTTTTTTTTTGGGGGGGGGGGGGGGGGGTTTGCCTGTTTTCCATATTATTTTGGCACTAACACGTGTCACATACCAGTTTGCAAACAATGTAAAAAATGATTTAATAAAGCCTCTGTACAAACATGGCCTCTTTTTTGCTTTCTTGAGTAAGGCAGCTCCAAAATGTGGGGTTTTCAACCTAGCTCCGTGCTTTCTGTGGTGGTAGGGCAGCCAGAGGAAAAAACGGAGCATAGGGGTTGGTAATGTTCTCTAATTGTGCCGTGATTGGCTCAGTTTTCTGTTACTCATGTGGACACAAATAATAAATATTCAACATTGGCCATGCTATCAATCCAGCATGATTTCTGCCGCACTTCAAAACAACTGCTAACTCAGAACTGGGAAATCTGACTTCCGTGAGTTCAAGACAACTGGGAACTCAGAAAAAAAATGAGCTCCGAATGGGAAAATACGTTTTGAACGGTTGTCCACCTCGGAAATGTAAGTTCGGAACTCAAGCCTCTTTATTGAGCTACGACCTGAAGATCACTGGCGCCATCATGAATCAACTGGGAATATTCCGAGTTCCCAGTTGTCTTGAAAGCACCATCAAATCAGAGAATGCCAGACTTTGATGACATAGTTTGATGACAATTTGCACCTCCTTCCTGTTCAAGTGAGTACAGCACAACAAGGTGAGTCCAAACATTTATTGTATGCTGCTGCATAAATTATGTAATATGCTAGGGAGATATGTATACTGTCGCTAAAAAAGTAATAAGAAGTATATGTTGTGTAGTAAGCTGTTAGTAGCCCATGTGCCTCACCCTAATAATTTGGTCTATTTTCCCCCCTTAATTTAGCCTACTGTTCTGAATTGGTTTTAGAGAAATGTAATTATTGAAAATTACAAGGGCTATGTCCTGGGAATGTATTGTCTGCTTATATGCCCCCTTTATTTATGCTACGATTCTGACTTGGTGTACAGGGGGTTGTAAGTAACAAAATAAATTCCTAGGACATAGATATCTCTGATATGGGAAGAAAGCTTAAATTATTGTTCATCTAACTGCACTGTCCAATTTACAGTAGCTTTTACAGTGAAAGAATACCATGCTATTGTTTGAGGAGAGTGCACAATTAACTTAAATGTATTAATAAACCAATTAGGCACATTTGGGCAGTCTTGATACAACATTTTGAACAGACATGCAATGGTTCATTGGATCGGTCTAAAACTTTGCACATACACGGCTGCCATCTAGTGGCCAAAATCTAAATTACCCATCTGTGACTAAGCTTTAACTTCCTGACCGATGTCTTGAGATGTTGCTTCAATATATCCACACAATTTTCCTACCTCATGATGCCATCTATTTTGCAAAGTGCACCAGTCACTCCTGCAGCAAAGCACCCCCACAACATGATGCTGCCACCCCCACGCTTCACGGTTGGGATGGTGTCCTTCGGCTTGCAAGCATCCCCCTTGTTCCTCCAAACATAACGATGGTCATTATGGCCAAACAGTTCTATTTTTGTTTCATCAGACCAGAGGACATTTCTCCAAAAAGTATAATCTTTGTCCCCATGTGAAGTAGCAAACCGTAGTCAGTCTTTTTTATGGCGGTTTTGGACCAGTGGCTTCTTCCTTGCTGAGCAGCATTTCAGGTTATGTCGATCTAGGACTCGTTTTACTGTGGATATAAATACTTTTGTAACCATTTCCTCCAACATCTTCACAAGGTCTTTTGCTGTTGTTCTGGGATTGATTTGCACTTTTCACACCAAAGTACGTTCATCTCTAGGAGACAGAATGCGTCTCCATCCTGAGCGGTATGACGGCTGCGTGGTCCTGTGGTGTTCATATTTGCGTACTATTGTTTGTACAGATGAACGTGGTACCTTCAGGCATTTGGAAATTGCTCCCAAGGATGAACCAGACGTGTGGAGGTCTACAATTTTTTTCTGAGTTCTTGGCTAATTTCTTTTGATTTTCCCATGATGTCAAGCAAAGAGGCACAGAGTTTGAAGGTAGGCCTTGAAATACATCCACAGGTACACCTCCAATTGACCTAAATGATGTCAATTAGCTTATCAGAAGTTTCTAAAGTCATGACATCATTTTCTGGAATTTTCCAAACTGTTTAAAGGCACAGTCAACTTAGTGTATGTAAACTTCCAACCCACTGAACTTGTGACAGTGAATTATAAGTGAAATAATCTGTCTGTAAACAATGGTTGGAAAAATTACTTGTGTCATGCACAAAGTAGATGTCCTAACTGACTTGCCAAAACTATAGTTTGTTAACAAGAAATTTGTGGAGTGGTTGAAAAACGAGTTAATGACTTCAACTGTATATATTGAACTTCCATCCTCTGAGGCAAGAATACGTGCCAAAATTACAGTTAAAATCATTGGCCAGTATGAAGAATTAAGAAAAACCACATGTCCAAATCCCTAACGCCATCCATGGCTAATTTAGCTTGCTACAACATAACGAGATGCAACAATTAAAAAAAATTCTGTCAATGATGTTTGGTTTTGATGTGATGTGATTGGTGTGAAGCCAAATCCAAACTGGAATCCCTTGACACTTTCTTTGATGCGCCAGGACTATTTACAGTTTAGCTCGCTCAGTTTAGCTCAATGCTGATTGTTTTTTTTGTGTTTTTTATTTTTATGTATCAAGGGAGGCTAAATGCTCACTGGCTTCCTTTGCATTCAATGCTACTGGCGGCAACAATATCATTTTCTTTTTTACCGTGAAAAGATAAATGATTGTATATGTTTTTTTTGTTGGCAAATGTTTTGGGGAAGCCTGGCTTCCCTTGGCATCCATGAAAACACGTCACTAGTGGCGACGGGACCAACCGTTGTTTGTAGGGTAGGATGTTTGAAGCTTACACGAAGAAGCATTTACTCTGATCAGTTCGGCAAGGTGTCACCCATTCTTTGGAGACTGAAGCTCCACCTGTAACAAGAACAAATTGTTCCAATGATAACCAAGCAATCAAATCGAGGGAGGGGGGGGGGGGGGGGGGGGGTTGCTCGCACTACAGATGGCTATATCGGTCTGCTAATACGAGTCTAGTAAAGGCCCAGTACACTACTTTTGTGAAGAAATAAATAATGAAATATTTTTTTTATTTCTTATTATTCTGATTTTTCAGTGGGTGCTGCTTCACCCTTATCACCCCTACTTGCCTGTGACCTGCCCTGTCTGGAACTGCGAGGAACAGCATAGCCTACATTTTTACCATGACAAAGACCAAAGCCAGTGGGAGTACCGTTGAGGACAGTGGTGTCTCTCTATAACAGGTGAAGAATCTTTTAAATTAACAAAAATTGTTGGTTCAAATCATTCCCTAAGTTCTTGACCTCAGCTGAATCTGGTAATGAATGGTGTGGCTGTTGAACAAGTTCAAGAGACTAAACTACTTGGTGCTACCTTAGATTGTAAACTGTCATGGTCAAAACATATAGATTCAATGGTTGTAAAGATGGGGAGAGGTCTGTCAGGAATAAAGAGATGCTCTGCTTTCTTGACACCACATTCCAAAAAGCAAGTTCTGCAGGCTCTAGTTTCATCTTATCTTAATTATTGTCCAGTCAAATGGTCAAGTGCTGCAAAGAAACCTAGTTAAGCTACAGCTGGCCCAGAAAAGAGAGGCACATCTTGCTCTTCATTGGAATCAGAGAGCTAATATGAATACTATGCATGCCAGTCTCTCTTGGCTAAGAATTGAGGACAGACTGGCTGCATCACTTCTTGTTTTTATTAAAAAAAAACAATTTGTTTGAATAGTCAACTTACACACAGCACTGACACACACTTACCCCACCAGACATGCCACCAGGGATCTTTTCACACAAAAATTCAAGGGAATGTACAGTATTATACAGAGCCATGAGTGCATGGAATTCGCTTTCATCTTATATAGCACAAGTAAACAAAAAACACCTCAAGGCACAACGCTTCTCCCTCATGTGACCTACTTGTTGTGTGTATGTACTGAAATGTATGTGTAACTGATAGATGTGCACACACGCAAACGACATGTTGATGTTTGTAAATGTATGTAAAGTATTTTGTCTGTAATGTCTATTTCGTTTCGTGTCGGACCACAGCAAGACTTGCTGTCACCATTGGTGTCGACTCATGGGGATCCTAATAAATAAAATAAAAAATGTGTAGAGTCCAGTCCTATACAACCAAGTAGCTCTAAACAGCACTTAGCCTGTGAAGATCAGTGCACAGGAGTTCTCACGTCCGGCAGGGCAGAACCATTGATGACATGCCAGTGTTACATGACATTCCATACATTGAGCCACTACCAACAGCAGAGATGCTCCCCTTTCCCTATAGAGGATAGCTAAATTGCAAAATAATGTTTGACACAAGAAAATGTTGTTTAGCAAACAGCCACATTAAGGCTGGAATATCATTTTTTTTGGGCTGCCAGACCAAATTCACATAGAAATATGAGTTATAAATCTGTCATTCTCATTGAAAGCAAGTCTAAGAAGTGGTAGATCTGTTCTATGTGCACTATTTTTGGTTTTGCGTCTTTTACTTTCGGTTTTGAACACAAGCTTCAAAACAGATGAAAATACAATATTTTTGCATACTGAAGAGATACTTTACAGCGGTTTAGATGGTACAATGATTCTCTACAAATTGCTTGCTTTGTCACAAAATCAAATTTGGCATACTATTAGAATTTTAGCAACCAGGAAATGGCAGAGCAATTTCTGCATATTGCACCTTTAAGATATTTGTTGTAATGGTGTTGATATTTCCCGCCTTGACCGCAGAGGGCGCACTTGTTAATTGTAATGGCCTTTACTGTCGCTCCTTTGCTCCGAGTCCACTCATATCCAAACATATAGCTGTGAACAGCATGATGAGAAGGTCAGAGGTCCCTCTCCCCTCACCTTATTCAATGGGTTTTGAGAAGGAGGCGAGAGGACGTGAGGAATGAAGGAATGCAATTGTGATTCTCCCCTTGTTTCCTCACCTCCCTCTCAAAGCACATTGGGGGAGAAGAGGGAAGGTTCCACCCCTTCGGGCTCCAATGCACTTTCAAGGAGAGGCAAGGAGTGGAGGAAACAAGGACAGTGTAAGCAAGAATGTGACATAGTTTTCACACATAAACAGACCTGGCTACTAGGCATGACAAAGAAACATGCAGTGTCCATGTTTCATTTGACATTTTGAATGACGTGTAGATGTTTTGTTGTTGCTCAGAGTTATTGTCTCATTGTGCCTATCTAGACACTTATTCCTGTAACTTAACATGTGAAGCTGCAGGAAAACCATATCAAACCATTTTTAAAATGTGACTCTGGTGTCACACATTGGGTCCTTTATTTATAGAAAGACCCATGTAAGCCCTGATAGATTTGGATATCTCAGTGCACTTCCTTCAATATGCAATGTGACACAAGACAACATATTGTTTATCAGACTGTCCTAGTGGGTCTAAAAATGCCTCAGACTATTTGTAAACATGCATTTACAATGCTCCATCTGGATCTGATAGTTGAAGTGAATTAATTTATATTAACTTTGGATGAAGGCTAGACATGCGGCCAGCATGATGAGGGAATCAATATGCCGCCAGGGACGAGTGATACTTAAGTGGCAAACGTCAACTGGGCAAGGAGCCAACAGTCTTGTGCTTGACTAAGCTGGGAGATGAGCTATCCCCAGCAAATTGAAATGCAACAGACAGTGATGATTGGTCCGAGTATCCGGGGTCCACCCCTTGCATCGATTTGCGCAAATAATTCTACAGTTACCAGCTCAGCAACAATTAATTCTAAAATAAGCCATCGAAATGAACAACAATTCCCACACAGAAATGCGATGTGCCATGCTCATAGCCTGAAATTAACAGGGGTATGACATTCCTCACCCTTGCTAATAAGAACAGAGGAAGAGACGTGATGCTAAGCTGATGGCGTAACATTATGACACTACCCTATAAATACCTGCTATGCTGAAGAGTGAGATAGGAAGCGATGTGAATTATGAGTTGACAAAATGAATAAAAAGATCCATTCAGACCAGCCTTACAGATCAAATTTTCATAACTAGATTACACTATAAATGGGTCTAGTTTTAGCCCGTGGGTGATTTGATTTGGCCCCCCAAGTTCTGAGCAAAAAAAAACATGTTTTTATAAAAAACTTATTTTTTTATGGTTGTAAATAAAAGAATGTAAAAACACCAACAAATTAGCTCCAAGTGATTTTCATTTTGGAGATTTGTTCCAAACTATTCCCATGCATATTAGAGAGATATACAGTGCCTTGCAAAAGTATTCATCCCCTTGGGGGTTTCCTAATTTGTTGCATTACAACATGTGAAAAACGGATTTTTACTTCTATTTCAGTAAACTAAAAATACACAAAATAGTCCAAATTGGTGAAGTGAAATGAAAAAAATAACTGAACTGAAAAGTGGTGCGTGCATATTTTTTCACCCCCTTTGCTATGAAGCCCCTAAATAAGATCTGGTGCAACCAATTACCTTCAGAAGTCACATAATTAGTTAAATAAAGTCCACCTGTGTGCAATCTATTTTCTCACATGATCTGTCACATGATCTCAGGAAATATACACCTGTTCTGAAAGGCCCCAGAGTCTGCAACACCACTAAACAAAGGGTACCACCAAGCAAGCGGCACCAGGAAGACCAAGGTCGTCTCCAAACAGGTCAGAGACAAAGTTGTGTAGAAGTACAGATCAGGGTTGGGTTCTAAAAATAATATCAGAAACTTTGAACATCCCACGGAGCACCATTAAATCGTATATAAAAAATGGAAAGAATATGGCACCACAATAAACCTGCCAAGAAATGGCCGCCCACCAAAACTTACGGACCAGGCAAGGAGGGAATTAATCAGAGAGGCAACAAAGAGACCAAACATAACCCTGAAGGAGCTGAAAAGCTCCACAGCAGAGCTTGGAGTATCTGTCCATAGAACCACTTTAATCAGTACACTCCACAGAGCTGGGCTTTATGGGAGAGTGGCAGGAAAAAAGCAATTGCTTAAAGAAAAGAATAAGCAAACACGTTTGGTGTTCGCCAAAAGGCATGTGGGAGACTCCCCAAACATATCGAAGAAGGTACTCTGGTCAGATAAGACTAAAATGGAGCTTTTGGGCCATCAAGGAAAACGCTATGTCTGGCGCAAACCCAACACCTCTCATCACCCCGAGAACAACATCCCCACGGTGAAGCATGGTGGTGGCAGTATCATGCTGTGGGGATGTTTTTCATCGGCAGGGACTGGGAAACTGGTCAGAATTGAAGGAAGGATGGATGGTGCTAAATACAGGGAAATACTTGAGGGAAACCTGTTTCAGTCTTCCAGAGATTTGAGACTGGGACAGAGGTTCACCTTCCAGCAGGACGATGACCCTAAGCATACTGCTAAAGCAGCACTCGAGTGGTTTAAGGGGAAACATTTAAATGTCTTGGAATGGCCTAGTCAAAGCCTAGACCTCAATCCAATTGAGAATCTGTGGTATGACTTAAAGATCGCTGTACACCAGTGGAACCGATCCAACTTGAAGGAGCTGGAGAAGTTTTGCCTTGAAGAATGGGCAAAAATCCCAGTGGCTAGATGTGCCAAGATTATAGAGACATACCCCAAGAGACCTGCAGTTGTAATTGCTGCAAAAGGTGGCTTGGGGACTTGGGGAAGTGAATAGTTATGCACGCTAAATTTTTCTGTTTTTTTGTCTTATTTCTGGTTTGTTTCACAAGAAAAAATATTTTGCATCTTCAAAGCGGTGTACATCAAATGATACCAACCCCCCAAAAAATCTATTTTAATTCCAGGTTGTAAGGCAACAAAATAGGAAAAATGCCAAGGGGGATGAATACTTTCGCAAGCCACTGTATGTGATTGTATACAAATGTAAGCAAGGTTTGAAAGGCTTATGTTTTAGTCAAATATATCCGTTTGGACTTCTTGCGTTAATTTTTAGTCTACAAATGATATGAATGTGAGAAGAACTAGCCTACTGAGATGTCAACCTTCAGCCTTTGCTGTTCCCCCCCCATCTCAGGGGTCATATTTCAGGGTCTGTTTTCAGCCCAATCATGGCATTCTTCATCCAGTTCCCCTGCAGTGGACACACCTTCCTGGAATACGCTTTTGTCTACTGGCTGGGACCAGTCATAGGTGCTATTTTGGCCTACTGTTTGTAGGAAAATGGTAGCCTGGTCTTCATTTTACCTCACTTCGTCATACTTTAAATTACGTGAAGTGAAAGAGAATGTGAGCTATCGCGAGATCAGTCTGGTTCCACTAGGATAAAGAAATGGTAGCCTGGTTCCAGATTGGTTTGTGCTGCATAGCCAACGGCATGACAATCTTGGACCAGGCTAGAATTATTTTTTTAGGGGGGGTAAGATAATTGAGTTTCACCCTTCCCTGGGGCTCAGGACAGGGTTGGTCTATAGAGAAAAACTTGCTCCTAAGTGGACCCTGTCTAATCTCTCTCTGTATTTACAGGCAGGGCAATGTGCATCCTGCTCTTTGACAAAGTCATCCCACTCCTGTCTGGGAAAAGCACAATGGGCCTTGACATCCCTGTTGTCCAGAAGAAAAATGTTCAGTAACACAGATACCTGAGATTGTGGCTTTGGCCCTCTTTCTATGTGGGTTCTGGGGCGGCCATTAGTTTTTGGTCATAGTATGGTCCCCTTAGCCTGACTAGGTCTAAGGGCTTTCACAAATACTAAGTCTTAACATTGTGAGAATTTTACTCACCCAAAAAAACTAGTAAGGGGCACCAATATGAAAAATCTATATCTTATCTATTGAATTCTTGATATTGGTGCCCACCATTTAAAAAAACAAACGCAAACCAAACCCAGCATTCTGTCTGTGCTAAGGACTACATGTCGCCCATGCAATTGAAACAGTTTCTACAAATGTTTTAATATTGACGCCCTAAAACGTGCCATAGTATTAGTTATTTCCAGTGGTTGAAAACAATTTAGGACAATAACGCAAATTAATGTACCTCATGGAAGCTTTTGATATGGGACTGTGTGCTGTAAATGTTCATTATGAGTGGTTTTGTGAATGATTGTGTCCTATCAAAGCTTTTAATATGGGAAAAGTGTCCCTGGACTTTTCCTCACTACGCAAAAGCATTCATTTTAGTCACTAAAATAACCTTTTCCAAAGCTGTCATGAGCACATGAACTCAAATGAACCTTGTACTCTGGATGACTACAGCATTGGCACACCATGTTGTTGCAGTATGAACTGAGATTAACCTTCAGTTACTACATCAATACAACATACTCAAGATGACTGGCGGGACTGAGCAGACTTGAAAGGAAGACCAGACATGTCCCTTATGCCATCAGTCATTGATACAGTGCCTTGCGAAAGTATTCGGCCCCCTTGAACTTTGCGACCTTTTGCCACATTTCAGGCTTCAAACAAAGATATAAAACAATTTTTTTGTGAAGAATCAACAACAAGTGGGACACAAAGTGGAGTGGAACGACATTTATTGGATATTTCAAACTTTAACAAATCAAAAACTGAAAAATTGGGCGTGCAAAATTATTCAGCCCCCTTAAGTTAATACTTTGTAGCGCCACCTTTTGCTGTGATTACAGCTGTAAGTCGCTTGGGGTATGTCTATTAGTTTTGCACATCGAGAGACTGAAATTTTTTCCCGTTCCTCCTTGCAAAACAGCTCGAGCTCAGTGAGGTTGGATGGAGAGCATTTGTGAACAGCAGTTTTCAGTTCTTTCCAAAGATTCTCGATTGGATTCAGGTCTGGGCTTTGACTTGGCCATTCTAACACCTGGATATGTTTATTTTTGAACCATTCCATTGTAGATTTTGCTTTATGTTTTGGATCATTGTCTTGTTGGAAGACAAATCTCCGTCCCAGTCTCAGGTCTTTTGCAGACTCCATCAGGTTTTCTTCCAGAATGGTCCTGTATTTGGCTCCATCCATCTTCCCATCAATTTTAACCATCTTCCCTGTCCCTGCTGAAGACAAGCAGGCCCAAACCATGATGCTGCCACCACCATGTTTGACAGTGGGGATGGTGTGTTCAGCTGTGTTGCTTTTACACCAAACATAACGTTTTGCATTGTTGCCAAAAAGTTCAATTTTGGTTTCATCTGACCAGAGCACCTTCTTCCACATGTTTGGTGTGTCTCCCAGGTGGCTTGTGGCAAACTTTAAACAACACTTTTTATGGATAACTTTAAGAAATGGCTTTCTTCTTGCCACTCTTCCATAAAGGCCAGATTTGTGCAATATACAACTGATTGTTGTCCTATGGACAGAGTCTCCCACCTCAGCTGTAGATCTCTGCAGTTCATCCAGAGTGATCATGTATGAGCTGAAAGTTTAGAGGGACGGCCAGGTCTTGGTAGATTTGCAGTGGTCTGATACTCCTTCCATTTCAATATTATCGCTTGCACAGCTTGGGAAATCTTTTTGTATCCAAATCCGGCTTTAAACTTCTTCACAACAGTATCTCGGACCTGCCTGGTGTGTTCCTTGTTCTTCATGATGCTCTCTGCGCTTTTGACGGACCTCTGAGACTATCACAGTGCAGGTGCATTTATACGGAGACTTGATTACACACAGGTGGATTGTATTTATCATCATTAGTCATTTAGGTCAACATTGGATCATTCAGAGATCCTCACTGAACTTCTGGAGAGAGTTTGCTGCACTGAAAGTAAAGGGGCTGAATAATTTTGCACGCCCAATTTTTCAGTTTTTGATTTGTTAAAAAAGTTTGAAATATCCAATAAATGTCGTTCCACTTCATGATTGTGTCCTACTTGTTGTTGATTCTTCACAAAAAAATACAGTTTTATATCTTTATGTTTGAAGCCTGAAATGTGGCAAAAGGTCGCAAAGTTCAAGGGGGCCGAATACTTTCGCAAGGCACTGTACATACCTCAATAAGGCAGTGTGACATACTGTTCCTTAAAGTAAAAATAATTATCTCTCTGTGAAGCAAATTTGGAGCCAGGCGTTTGCAGCACCCGAAAAGGTTCTGTACCATATGATGGAGTACCATAGTCTTTGCTTGTGTGCTGGTTTTGGCAGTGCTTCAACTGTCCAGTTTAAGTTGCCATAGGCAGAGGGGAAGAGGCGAAGTGAGGTTTTACTCCGCCCAACATGTGTCCGTGAACATAAGCCCACAAAGTGAGGAATGTTTGTATGGAGGTCAATGAGTGTCAAATTTGGTCATCAAAAATGTCATTGCTGGGCCTCCCGAGTGCCGCAGTAGTCTAAGGCACTGCATCGCAGTGCTAGCTGTGCCACCAGAGATTCTGGGTTCGAGCCCTGGCTCTGTCGCAGCCGGCTGCGGCCGGGAGGTGCATGGGGCGACGCACAACTGGCCCAGTGTTGTCCGGGATAGGGAGGGTTTGGCCAGCAAGGATATCCTTGTCTCATCGCGCACTAGCGACTCCTGTGGCGGACCAAGCAGTGCACACTGACCAGGTCGCCAGGTGTACGGTGTTTCCTCTGACACATTGGTGTTGCTGGCTTCCGGGTTGGATGTGCGTTGTGTCAAGAAGCAGTGCGGCTAGGTTGAGTTGTGTTTCAGAGGACACATGGCTGTCAACCTTCACCTCTCCCGAGTCTGTATGGGAGTTGCAGCGACGAGACGACTGTAACTACTACCAATTGGGGAGAAAAAAAAGGGGTAAAAAAAAATATATATAAAATTGCTAATTTGCTATATCAGGCTTATTTGATCTAATTTTTGTAATGGTTAGGTTTTTATTAATGCACTGTTGTGTCAAGTGGATGCATGTTGCCGCATATGTGGACGCATGTGGTATTTCAGCAACTTTGAAAGAAAGGGATTTATATATCAGTTGTGCCTGTTGTCAGAGCTAGAGGACTCATCATGGATATAACCAGTTTTAGCATGTACATTGCCATTGAGGGCTTCCACCATTTTAAAGTAGTCAACTGGGTTGGGATTCCTATGAGTTGGGAGCAATCAGCCAATGAATAAGAAAATTGAAACTTTAAAATGGAGGTAGCCTCAATGGCGTTGCACATGCTGTCACAGATGCTATAAGGCACAACGATGAGTCTATCTCTATTGCCTGTTCTTCATATGCATATCTGCTCTCTCATTGGCTAGAATGGTCCCACCTGATCTCGAATGGTCCTAACTGATCACGCCACCTCACGCCTGCCTTCCATTTTTGAGGACATGTATTTCCATTGTTAGAGCAGTCACTCGAATATCTTTGCAATAGGTAAACGTTCGCTTTTGCTTTTTGACAAAAGAGCAAGCTCAATGTATAGTCAGACCCTGGCATTACCTCACTGCAGTTATACAACAGTGACTGTGTATGGAATGGCATCATATTCCCTATATAGTGCACTGCCCTATGGATCCTGGTCAAAAGTAGTGCACTATACAGTGAATAGGGTGCCATTTCCGACAGACATGCCTCCAGACTTAAATCACTACTCAACTTCTATCTTGTAAATAACAGTTCTATAATGTTGATTCTGTAAGGAATTGCATGGTGTTGTTTGTCTGGCAGCACCTCAGTAGCTTCTCAGGCCAAAAACTAGTATTCAATTTGTTAATGATACATTGGGATTGGTTTTGTTTTATTCTTTAAGACGGAGCGTGGTGATTGTTTTATATAGTTCAAAAAAATTGTTCAAGCTGCCTCAATTTTCAGTGTTCTGCCCTATTAAGATGGGTGAATGGTACGTTGAATGAATCTACAGAACACATTTCTGCTTGTAGGTACAGTCATTTGAGACAAATATACCTTTGATGCTTTAGCTGCACAGAAGCTTATATTAAGTTAAAGAATTGAATTCATGTTCAAAATTTTGAAAATAAACATTCCATGTGAAGAGTTGGCCATTCAATGTAAATGTTTTGCAATTTAATCAAATTATTTGAAATATAGAGAATAGCTCAGAAAACAACATCGCAATATTCCCACATAGCACATATTCGTAACACCCAAAAGGAATAATGGGAATGGGAAAATACAAATGTTTAACCTCTACTGGGCAATTCTTCCACCAGAAAAAATTTAACATGTTAGCCTATAATCAGTATTAGTCTCTGGGGGAGGCGGTAAACTGTGTATGGATTGTCCGTCCAGTACAGTTGGCCTTACAGATCCCATCTCCATAATTAAGCATGATTAACTAAATAAACACAGGAAAACATCCTTCACTGTAGAACTTGCTAGCTCAAACTCTGGTCCTAAAGATGACTAAACAGTGTTTAAACTGTTCACTTTTGTGAGGTGCGAGTCAGAGTCCTTTTGGTGCCTTTTGGAAAAATCCAAGCGGGCTGTCTTGCCTTTTACTGAGGAGTGACTTCCGTCTGGCCACTCTACCATTAAGACCTGATGGGTGGAGTGCTGCAGAGATGGTTGTCCTTCTGGAAAGTTTTCCCATCTCCACACAGAAACTCGGGAACTCTGTTAGAGTGACCATCGGGTTCTTGGTCACCTCCCTGACCAATGCCCTTCTCCCCCGACTGCTCGGTTTGGCCGGCCGGCCGGCTGGCTCTAACAACAGTCTTGGTGGTTCCAAACTTCTTCCATTTAAGAATGATGGAGGTCACTGTGTTCTTGGGGACCTTCAATGCTGCAGACATTTTTTGGTACCCTTCCCCAGATCTATGCCTAGACACAATCCTGTCTCGGAGAACTACGGACAATTCCTCTGACCTCATGGCTTGTTTTTTTGCTCTGATATGCACTGTCAACTGTGGGAGGTTATATAGAAAGGTGTGTACATTTCCAAATCATGTACAATCAATTGAATTTACCACAGGATTGACTTGTCATTTCAATAGGCATAGTCTACATACTAAAATCTGGGCAGTAGCCCAGACAATGTGTAGTAGGCAAGAGGTAAACTCAACGATTTAGTTTGCTTAGCTCAAATTAACAGACATTTATTCAATATGAATAGCAAGGTGATTGAGGTAAGAAGTGCTTGTGTTGCCCAATAGCCTGCTGGAATAGGCTACTGAGGATGGGGTTGTAATTTCAATCACTGAATTAAATATGAATAATATGTAGATATGCTTGTCAACAACAGCCAGTGTTTATTTTGTAGTTTTACCTGTATCTGTCGCGCACTGACCTTAGAAAGCCTTTTTATTTCTCTATTTGGTTAGGTCAGGGTGTGATTTGGGTGGGCATTCTAGTTTGTATATTTCTTTGTTGGCCGGGTATGGTTCCCAATCAGAGGCAGCTGTTTATCGTTGTCTCTGATTGGGGATCATACTTAGGAAGCCCTTTTTCCCCACATTCAGTTGTGGGATCTGGTCTTTGTTTGTTGCATGTTTTTGCACTACGAAGCTTTACGTTCATTGTGTTGTTTATTTTTTATTTTTGGAGGAACATTAATAAAGAAAATGTACTCCTACCACGTTGCACCTTGGTCTGGTCATTCTACAAATGAGGAGCGTAACAGTATCCTAATCTGACTAATGTTACCGGCAATCTAATGCGTTCTAACAATTGATTGGCAATTGCGATAGAGCTTTGTTAATTTATAATTTAATCAACTAAACATACCATTAATATTATTTACATAAAAACTACAATAAACTGAATTTATAGGCTATTTATTACATTGGTTTGCCAGCTCCAGGTAGGCTACACAAGTGGCACATTGATTTGTAATGACTCCAGTGATATCATCATTTCAACATGTTTATTGTATAAAATTGGTAGCCTACAATGGCGTATACATTAATAGGCTACTTGATTCTCCACATTTGTCAGATTCATTGAGGACTTTTCCTCATAAAAAGAACCAGCGCGGGAAATCCATAACTTCCATATCAAATTTCCACACGGGCAGCCCCAGAGAGCCAAGAACTGAGCATGCATAAAGTAATTTGCTTGACACCATTTTCTTTAAGCAAAGTCAACATTAGAATGCAGTTTAAACCACCACTGAGCAAATTTATGTAATGCACTATAGTGTGCCCAAAGTCATTTTCCAGTACTCTGTCTCCATTAATATTGATGTTCATATTTTCTAGCATATTAATGTTTTATGGAGAAAAAAAAAGAAAAAAAAAAAAAAGTTGGAAATAGTTGCCTCCATAATGACAATCTAAGTAGCCTACCTACAACTGATCTAAATTTGTCACCATGTGCGCACGCTGCTGCCTCTCGCTAACGTGACTCAGTCAATAGCTGTATTTCTCTTTTAACACATATATTTATTTTATTTAACCTTTATTTAACTAGGCAAGTCAGTTAAGGACAAATTCTTATTTACAATGACGGCCTACCAAAAGGCCTCCTGCGAGGAAGGGGGCTGGGATTAAAAATAAATAAAAATATAGGACAAAACACACATCACGACAAGAGAGACAACACACAACATAGCAAGTCAGCAACACATGACAACACAGCATGGTAGCAACACAACATGACGACAACATGGTAGCAAATCAACATGGCAGCAGCACAACATGGTAGCAGCACAAAACATGGTACAAACATTATTGGGCACAGAGAACAGCACAAAAGGCAAGAAGGTAGAGACAACAATACATCATGCAAAGCAGCCACAACTGTCAGTAAGTGTCCACGATTGAGTCTTTGAATGAAGAGATTGAGATAAAACTGTCCAGTTTGAGTGTTTGTTGCAGCTCGTTCCAGTCTCTAGCTGCAGCGAACTGAAAAGATGAGCGACCCAGGGATGTGTATACCTGGTATAACTAAATAACTGTAACTCTAAATAACTGTAAATCAGTTTACATCTAAATGTTGTAAAACATATGATTAAATACAAAACTATGTGAAAAGAAAGCAAGGTTATTTTAGCCTTCTAAATGAGATAATTGTTGTATAAAGTTTTACCCAGTCAGTAACCACGCCCACATGAGCACAGACGTTATGCCAACAGGATGGAATGCCCCTTTTTCCAGAGTGCATTAAAAGGACTGCTAACAAAATTTACATTAGACCAGAAAGTGTGGAGTGGGGCTACATGTTGAAATGGTTAAAACTACAACAGCAGTATACGTGCAGCCCGAGCTGAATATGTTTAAATGGTTGCAATTTAAATAGAGACCAGCGTGACCGACAGTGTGAGCTGAATGTTTACGAAATGGTTAGAAACTCTCAACACGAGTGAAGATGATAAAGACTACATCGGAACATTCAGTCTGCAGTTCTTTAAGTACAATAGTCTAGTAAACTCAGCCGAGGACAGCTGTGTACCTTTGGACCCAGTCTAACGAACACTGAGGACATTGTGACCTCTGGTGGACAACCAGAGACTTACATAAGCCAGAGACTTACATCAAACTACTCACCATAGATGGACAAGTGGTTTCAACAGAGAGAAGACAAAGGCATACAAGCGTAAATATATGTGTTGCATTTCTTTTCAAATCAGCGGTTGTTCATGTACGAAGTACTCATTTTTCATAAGCATAGCTTCCACATGTATGTACCAGCCCACTCTCTTCATCTTACCCCTCCCCTTCCATTGGGTAACAAGCCATCATATCGGGTTAGTCCACTAGGGACTTGTGATTGTATTATGTTAGTAATCAATTCAACATATACCGTGTGTGTGTTTATGTTTTTCTGTGTGGTTATTTAGTTAGTAAATAAATAAGCCAATTAGTGTATTGCTGAATCATTTAGACTAGGGTTCATGCAGATATCCAAGAATTTTGCAACGTTCAGAATGAGAATGATATAAGGTAATAATGATTAATGGATGACTGGTACGATAACGATATATTCTGAAATGTGACGACCCTCCCACTCTGTCTGCCAAATTCTCTCTTTGCTCGTTTTCCTTAACTTCTTGATGCACCCATCCCGTTAGCGGGATCATTTGTCAACCACCGCTGAATTGCAGAGCGCCAAATTCAAATTAAATTACTAAAAATATGACATTTTCATGAAATCACAAGTGCAATATAGCAAAACACAGCTTAGCTTGTTGTTAATCCACCTGGTGGGTCAAATTTCAATAAAGCTTTTTGGCGAAAGCATACCAAGCGTTTATGTAAGCACATCTCGCTCAGTAGACAGAATATTACAAACAGCTAGCAGCCAAGTAAATTGGTCACGAAAGTCAGAAAAGCAATAAATTAAATCGCTTACCTTTGATGATCTTCGGATGTTTGCACTCATGAGACTCCCAGTTACACAATAAATGTTCCTTTTGTTCCATAAAGATGATTTTTTAAAATCCAAAATACCTCAATTTGGTTGGCGCGTTATGTTCAGAAATCCACAGGCTCGAGCGGTCACGACATCGCAGACGAAAATTCCAAATAGTATCCGAAATGTTCGTAGAAACATTTCAAACGTTTTTTTATAATCAATCCTCAGGTTGTTTTTACAATATATAATCGATAATATATCAACCGGGAATGTAGCTTTTTCAATAGAGAGAGAAAATGGCTGCACCAAGCTGTTGCGCATACAAAACGCTGCTGGCACCCAGCCATATGATCTTTCTCGCTCATTTTTCAAAATAAAAGCCTGAAACTATGTCTAAAGACTGTTCACGCCATGGGGAATCTGGTTGATATCCCTTTAAATGGAGTGAAGGCATGGAACATGGAGCTTTCAAAATAGAAGCCACTTCCTAGTTTGATTTCTCAGGTTTTTGCCTGCAATATCAGTTCTGTTATACTCAAGGACAATATTTTGACAGTTTTGGAAACTTTAGAGTGTTCTATCCTAATCTGACAATTATATGCATATTCTAGATTCTGAGCCTGAGAAATAGGCAGTTTAATTTGGGTATGTTTTTCATCCAAACATCAAAATACTGCCCCCTACACTCAAGAGGTTTTTAATAGGGTGTCGGTGAGTGGAGCCGGGAGGGTCATCAGCGAAATGGGACACACCTGGGCTCGTCTGTTTTTGTTTGCGTTGGCACCTTTCAACACCCCTCATTATCACATTTATGCATGCAACCACTCACTTACACTAATGATTACTGACTACACACACACACCATTGTTAATTGTATTTAGTTTACTTTAGTTAATAAATATTTTTTTTAAGAGCCGATTTGGACATATTTGTATAAAAGACTGAACATACGGAGTTCCATGTATATTTGTGTAAATATATTAATGTACATGATGAAATATTAGGTACCTTTATGATTTATATTTACCTAATTGAGATATATTCATTTGTTAGTGTAATTCAGTGTTTGGAGAATCATTTATTTGTTAGATATAAGAAGAATAAACATTTTTGTTGCACCATATCCCTGGATGTCATTGAATGTTTGGCCGTTAGGAAACCTTGAGTATGGACTGTATGCGTACCAAACAACCCCGCTTCAGGCTTGGGCAGTAGCTTTGGTAAAGAGGAAAGGAAGCCACTACATATTTTGTTATTCCTTATCTACATGTCGTCTCCCTTTTTGTTACGGGCTTCGAGCCGGTTCGTGACCGATATATTCCTGAGTTAATTCGGGAAACGGTAACTCATTAACTTTCCGTGGTGCCCCAAGTTACAATGAGTTAATTGTTACATGATTAATTTAATCACTTAATAATTAAACATAGTTCATTGATTTGAAAAAATAGCCGTCATCGCATTAATGGACAGTCACGTCATGACACCGGGGAGGGGCCAGCTGAGTATAAGACGGTCATCTGCATATAAATGAATGAGAGACCTTCCTACTACATGAGCTATGTTGTTGATGTAAATTGAGAAGAGTGTGGGGCCTAGGATCGAGCCTTGGGGTAGTCCCTTGGTGAAAGGCAGTGGCTGAGACAGCAGATGTTCTGACTTAATACAGTGCACTCTTTGAGAGAGGTAGTTAGCAAACCAGGCCAAAGACCCCTCAGAGACACCAATACTCCTTAGCCGGCCCACAAGAATGAAATGGTCTACCGTATAAAAAGCATTGGCCAGGTCCATAAAAATAGCAGAACAACATTGCTTAGAATCAAGGGTAATGGTGACATTGAGGACCTTTAAGGTTGCAGTGACACATCCATAACCTGAGTGTCAACCAGATTGCATACCAGAGACAATACTGTAGACTTCAAGGCAGTCAGTTGAATATTGCCAAGTTTTTTCAACACTTTTGATGCAGGGCAAAATAGAAATAGGCCTATAGTTCAAAATTGCGCCGGAAGAAATGGCAGCAGTTTTACGGACGCCCAACCAATTGTGCTATTATGTGTTTTTTTCGCTTAATTTGTAACATAATGTTTCCGCAACAGTATCTTACGGCAAAAAAAGAGCTTCTGGATATCAGGACAGCGATCACTCACCTCAGATTAGACAAGGATTTTTTCTTCAACAAACAAGACGCACAAGACATTCTCCAAACACCCGGCAGGGCTGACATCCACGTTTTTTGCAAGAGGAAGTGACGCAGGTACAGAGGACAAAAAGCCAGATGCTTGCTCAGGACCCGAAAAATGTGAGTGTGAAAGCTGCCGTTACCATCAATACTACTCGCCAACGTGCAATCATTGGACAATAAACTAGACGAGGTACGATCACGAATATCCTACCAGCGGGACATCAAAAACTGTAATGTTCCTCAGCACGAGGGGGGGGGGGGGGGGGGGGGTGGTCTGTGAATATTTGTAAACAAAATCTATTTGTGCACAAAATCTAAGGAAGTCTCTAGATATTGCTCGCCTGAAGTAGAGTATATTGTGATACATTGCAGGCCATACTACTTGCCTAGAGAGTTCCAGCTATACTTTTCGTGGCTGTTTATTTACCACCACAGACAGATGCTGGCACTACGACCGCACTCAGTCAGCTGTCAGCTCACCCAGAGGCGGCGCTCCTAGTGGCCAGGTGACTGTGTGATCACGTAGCCGACATGAGTAAGGCTGCGGGGCCAGACGGATTACCAGGACGTGTGCTCTGGGCATGTGCTGACCAACTGGCAGGTGTCTTCAATGACATTTTCAACATGTCCCTGTCCCCGATTAAGTCTGTAATACCAACATGCTTCAAGCAGACCACCATAGTCCCTGTGCCCAAGAACACAAAGGCAACCTGCCTAAATTACTACAGACCCGTAGCCCTCACGTCCGTAGCCATGAAGTGCTTTGAAAGGTTGGTAATGGCTCACATCAACACCATTATCCCCGAAACCCTAGACCCAATCCAATTTGCATACCGCCCAAACAGATCCACAGATGATGCAATCGCTATTGCACTCCACACTGCCCTTTCCCACCTGGACAAAAGGAACACTTATGTGAGAATAATATTCATTGACTACAGCTCAGCGTTCAACACCATAGTACCCTCAAAGCTCATCACTAAGCTAAGGATCCTGGGACTAAACACCTCCCTGTGCAAATGGATGGGGCACCCCCAGGTGGTGAGGGTAGGTAGCAACACATCTGCCATTCTGATCCTCAACACTGGAGCTCCCCAGGGGTGCGTGTTTCAGTCCCCTCCTGTACTTCCTGTTCACCCACGACTGCATGGCCAGGCACGACTCCAACACCATCATTAAGTTTGCTGATGACACAACAGTGGTAGGCCTGATCACTGACAACGACGAGACAGCCTATAGGGAGGAAGTCAGAGACCTGGCCGGGTGGTGCCAGAATAACAACCTATCCCTCAACGTAACCAAGACAAAGGAGATTATTGTGGACTACAGGAAAAGGAGGGCCGAGCACGCCCCCATTCTCATCGACGGGGCTGTAGTGGAGCAGGTTGAGAGCTTCAAGTTCCTTGGTGTCCACATCAACAACAAACTAGAATGTCCCAAACACACACACCAAGACAGTCGTGAAGAGGGCACGACAAAGCCTATTCCCCCTCAGGAAACTAAAAAAATTTGGCATGGGTCCTGAGATCCTCAAAAGGTTCTACAGCTGCAACATTGGTTGCATCACTGCCTGGTACGGCAACTGCTCGGCCTCTGACCGCAAGGTACTACAGACGGTAGTGCGTAAGGCCCAGTACATCACTGGGGCTAAGTTGCCTGCCATCCAGGACCTCTACACCAGGCGGTGTCAGAGGAAGGCCCTAAAAATGGTCGAAAACCCCAGCCACCCCAGTCAGACTGTTCTCTCCACTACCGCATGGCAAGCGGTAACCAGAGTGCCAAATCTAGGACAAAAAGGCTTTCAACAGTTTTACCCCCAAGCCATAAGACTCCTGAACAGGTAATCAAATGGCTACCCAGACTATTTGCATTCTGTGCCCCCCCCAACCCCTCTTTTTACACTACTGCTACTCTCTGTTCATCATATATGCAGTCATTTTAACCATATCTACATGTACATACTACCTCAATCAGCCTGACTAACCGGTGTCTGTATGTAGCCTCGCTAATTTTATAGCCTCGCTACTGTATATTGCCTGTCTTTATACTGTTTTATTTCTTCACCTATGGAAGAAGAGGGGCAGGGGAAAAAGAGCTATTGGGGCTAGTCACATTAGAAGGGGTGGGAGATAAGGACATTTTGGATGGGCAAGGAGGCATGGCTGAGTCAAATAGGAATCCTGACTTGATTAAGTGGTGATTAAATAGCTCAGCCATGTGCTTCTTGTCAGTAACAACCACATCAACATTAAGGGACATGGGCAGCTGTGAGGAGGGTTTATTCTCCAGATCTTTAACTGTTTTGTTGAACTTCTTTGCGTTAGACCCAAAGAGAGAGAACTGCTCCTTAAAGTAACTAACTTTGGCCTTCTAGATAGCCTGCGTGCACTTATTTCTCATTTGCCTGAATGAGAGCCAGTCAGTCCAAGTGTGCCGAGCCTTTTGCCTGATGGAATTCTTGAGGTGGAGTAACTCAGCAAGATCATTTGTCGAACCAGGGGCTGAACCTGTTTTAATTCTAATTTTCTTTATGGGGGCGTGTTTGGTAACAAAACAAAAAAGGTCTAAGCGTCTTCGACAGAGGGGTTCAAGCTGATTCTATACCATTTTACATTTCATGAAGGAAGGCTTGCTCATTAAAGTTTTTTTAGCAAGCATCTATGACAAATCAGGACAGGTCGTTTCACTGAGCAGCCATTACAAACACAGGCTGTAAAACAGTGATCACTAAGGTCACTACAGAAAACACCAGACTGGTACCTATCAGGATTATTTGTGAAGATAACATTGAGGAGAGTAGCCTTTTCTGGGTTGGAGTCATACCTTGTGGGATTGGTAATAATCTGAGAAAGATTTAGGGAGTCCCATTGCTTTAGGAGTTGGTCAGGGTGTTTAAGCATATCCCAGTTTAGGTCACCTAGCAGGATAAATTCAGACTTAGTCTAAGGGGCCAGGAGAGAACTTAGGGCAGGTAGGGTACAGGCTGGTGCTAATGGAGAAAAATAGCACCCAGCAACATCAAAGAGCTAATTGAAAGTGTAATGCTTAAATCTAGCAAATCAAATTGTTATGGGACAGACTTGATGGAGACAACCAAGCACTGAATGAGATCCTAGGTAAAGATTGCGATTTCCCAACCTTTGGAAGATCTGTCTTGCCGAAAAAGGTTATAACCAGAAAGGTAACATCAGTATTCAAAACACTTCCTTAACTACGTCTCAGTAATGACGAACACATCTGGATTGGAGCTGTGAACCTTGTTGGGGAATAATCAGAATTAGTTGGTAACAAAGGTAAGATGTTTTATATTCATCATATGTTTGTAAGTTACTCCTCATCAGAATGTTTATTTTTGTATAATACTGTGGCGGGGTTTGCAGTTATCTGGTCTCTGTCAAGACTAAGTTATTTGGGCCGGAGAGAGGTCAAGCGTGTGTATCTCTTGGCTCCACAATGTCTGTGTGCCAGTCAATGTGTCTCTGTGATCTTGTCAAGATAGGATGGATTTGATATATGCCTGTTGATATGGAGGATCGGTTTATGGTTCTGAGTTTGAGAAAATAACATAGTTTAGGAGACAAAGCTGAACGATAAATTATGCCAATGCTGTCTGGCTATGTGTGTCTTTGCTATACAGGATCTCAGTTGCAATGTGTAAGGGACTCTCAGAGAATTAATTTATAGACACTGAATTGATCTGAGAGTCACAGGGTTGTGATGGAGCTCATATAATTAAAAATGGACTTTGTGATAACTCACTTGTGTGAGGTTTGCTCTCATCATTTGGTAAATACAGGACATTTCCACGACAACCTACAACCTAGTTAAAAAAAAACATTAAACAAAGAGTAATTATTTTCAAATAAACCAAATGTGCCTTATCACACAGTAGGCCTAAATACTTCCTAACGATATCACAACTTAAATATAGCCTACTTACTCCTCAATCGGATCAAGGACATCTTGGTCATTATTTTCATTGTTTCTAAGGAAACTATCTGGGGCAGACACTCTCGAAAATCGGGTCTGCCGCTTGTAAAAAAACAAACAAATAAGATGTCTGTGTCGCCGCCAAGCTCTCAAATACCGTGCCCGTCCCGCACTCTATGAACAGTCACTGCTATCCTGATTCCTTGGGAAGTCACTACCCTGAACCCTACACTATAACCCTTAACAGTAAACTTAACCATTTTATATTTATACTTAATTGAGGTAGGGACATCAAGGATTCCGAATAGCAGACACTGAAAGCCATGGACACAACTCTTATTGGTTGTCTGGTGTAGGCTACTGGGAACTGGAAACACAGTCTGTGATTGGCTAACAACATTTAGATCTGTATACAGCGAGATAAGATAAGGGAAAGACAGATTACCTATTAGACTGGACATATTTTCAATGCAATTAGCGATAACAGGAAATACACAAGCCTAAGGCTACACTATAGCTCAAGGTGGCTACTTCGGAATGTTGTCTTGCACGGACAAAAACGGTACGTTTCTAACATTTATGGTTGCGATTTAATTAATATAAACTATGACTTTCATTAACACGCAAACGTTAGTATGACATGTTAGTTACCCGCAGACGTTAGTAAGGCTTTGGTGTCATGTCAGTCAGGTGTTCAATGGTAGACGACAGCCACGCGGTGGTACGGTTGCCTAGGCTTAATTCTGGCATGTTTCACCCCCCATACACAGCCCTCCCGCCCTTCCCACCACTCACTCAGCAACAGCCTGCCTCACAGTCAGCAGGTCACAGTGAAATAAATATTTAAGACAAATGCCATGGCTGCCGCGGTGTAACTTTCAAAGTAGCCTAATTTTCAGGAAAACAGCAAACATGGTAACACTGAGCACATTCACGAATTTGTTTGTAAACAATTAACAGGCTAGTTAACTACCACATGTTCTTGTCAAACTGTCAACAGAGTAGCTAGCAAGCAACAAGATACGCCAAATACAGACACCAGTCTAAAACTGGTGGTAAATGTATCATATTTGACCATACAGACAAGTCACATGGCCAGGAATCAGATTTGCAGGTGGTTTGAAATGTGACGCGAAATTCCACGCGCTTTTTGGCTGCAGGAAAAAGAACAGATTCAAATATGCAAATAAATAGGATTTGAGTTACTTCAAAATGCCAATGTGAACACGGCTTTAACACAGCCTTCTAGTCCTACCTCGCCTTACCTTCCAAACCAGTTTCTGCAGTTGACAGTGTAGCCAAATTGAGGTTACCTGGACGGGCATCCCATTTATCCTCTGAGCACTGCAATTGGTGGGTTATAAACAAAAAACTATACTGAACATTTACAACTAGGGGTGCTCTTGAGCCGAAAAGGATCCCCTAAATAGACATAAAAAAGTACTTGACAGACATTTGATAGAAAGGGGCACACATCTCCACACCCATTCGAAAAAAGAGACTGAATATGACTTAAGATATCAATATATAATTTGTAAATAAACCATACAGCCAACACGAGTCAACATTTCTGAAAAAAAAAAGAAATTAAACTTCCATGAATGCATCTTTAAGGACATCCCTCACCACTTTTTCCAGAGGTTTATGTGGATACGCCTGCATTAGTCATAAAGCTAATAATTTCACATTTATTTGAACAATATTTCACACCACTCCCTTTCGCCGAAAGAAAACAAGTACGCCTACCATACCAGGTAAAAACCTTTTTATTATGACAAATGTACAAGATCGTATTCATGAAAGAAAATACAGGACAGTTAACAAAAAGGTCTTGAAGAGGAACAGAAAACATAGGCAACCACTCGAGGGGCTTATATTTATACCCCGGACCTGTAGTGGCATCCTCAATCCTCCATATCTACCCGTAATAGACAATAATGAACAAACACTATTGAATCATTGGCACCAACCCCCAGGCAGAGGACAACCTGTAGTGGCTGACTGACACTGCCCCTCCCAACTACTGTCTTTCTACCATTGATTTAAAAAATGCCCACTAACTATGTCAAACTCATGCATACAGCTAAGAAACGTCATATCTTGGGAACATCATACCAGAAATCGTAAATTTCTTCATCCCAAAACAATGGTAAACCAACCCTAGTATTTTTTTGTCAAATTCCCACAATTTAACTGCCAGTAGAAGCAGTCCAACTAATCTTGTGGTAACTGTAGTCAATATTACCATGTTAGTTGAGTGCATTGCAGGCAGCACAGAAATAGCATTTTGCCTTGGAAATCATCCTTTACTTCAAACTGTATCAAACATTGTGATCAACCAAAAATAATAAGATGAGTTTACCATCAGTGAAGAACACATGCCAAAACTATTTTACAAAACACAAATGTACAAAATAGGCCTAATTTCTTAATTGGAGCGCATTTATCTTGAACTGTTCCTAGGATTCTGACGAGGGTCTTCTTTATTGGGGCACAACGGAAAACAAAAACAAGCGTTTCTTATTGGACAAGTTCAGTTCGTATCTCCCCAATTCACCACATTTTCTTCCATTTTGTGCCTACTGAACACAACCCAGCAGTCCTCCCAGGTATTGTCCATGCCTCCAATGGTTGGTTTATGCTCTCCTGTCCAGTAGCAGGACTCAATGAACACTGCTGAGCAAAGGAATTTAGAGGTCTGTGGTTATTGAACCTCGCAAATCCGTAGGGCGGTCGGCGCATAGGTCTGCACATAACAAAATTATATCCAACAAAACATGCCAGGTCTCCGATTAATTCATTACGAAACAGTTGTGCCAATATCACAACTCCTCTACAAGGAAAACAATTATAAAGAGACAGAATTGTAAAAAATTGCCAAATAGTTTTTTCAATTATAAAAAAAAAATGCCTCTAAATATCTAGGCCTATTACAGTAAAAACTACACACAGACACGTCAATTTAGTTCCTACTGAGGTTTCTCTATACCATTTTCCAAACAAAGATCAATCCAGCATGCCTTTAATTCATAATCCTCTTGATTTGAGGTGAGGGCCTGTATTCACAGTCTCAGAAAAGTAGTGCTAATATAGGATCAGTTTTACCTTGTAGATAATAATGAAGAAGATATGGACAGCACTCCTATACGGGCCCAGAAAGTCAGTGATTTAAAAACTGACCTCAAAATGTAACCTTAAAACCAAAATGAGCTCATATTTCAGAACAGACAAAAGGGTAGGCTTTCTGAGATCAGAGAGAGGTTTATTTAGTTGATTCAGTAAGATGTAGAGGGGAGACTAGAGCAAGCGTAGTGTTCTCTACAATCAACACTGCACACTGGTGGTGGCAGAGGGTTACGAAAAGACCAGGGAAGAAAGACAAAAATAATTACTTCAAAATAGTCTGATGAACAACAACAGGTAGTAATCAGTAAGTACATCTAGTTTCCAGGTTTTGAACCTACACACAGTATTGACTAGAAGGTACATAGGAAACATTATGCCACTTGATGGTTTGCTAGGGAGGAAAACAATACACGTGAAGGAGGGTTTGATATAGAAAGAAAAACATTATAAAAATGCAACGCAAGATAATGGTTAAAATGCTGACATGGTTATACTAAAGTCTCATGATTTGATGGACAAAGAAAATAGGCAGAGTTTTCTGTAAATACTCAGTGATTTCACACATAACAAATCCCTTTAAATATTAGCATATTAAAACATTTGTCTAAAACATGGACATTTAATCCATTTATAGTGTTGGCAGCACACACTTTAAAATAATATTTATATATGTATACAGTATACAAAAACTAAACTAGGGTTTTTAGAAACAGGTGCATGCGCACACATTAGATGTGAGAAGACCAGGATTGGTCTACTCTAGTTGGTCACATTATATACAATCAAACTTTTATTTAAAAAGGAAAGTCTTGTAAATGTGGTGGTGAACAGATTTGAATGTTGACTAAATGACACCTGTCATTTGGCATGATGCACTGAGGAGCTGCCTTGATATTGTTTCGTATCAATAATGAATTAATTAAACAGTCAATACCACTTCATGAAAACATTTGATTAAAAACAAACAAACAGGATATACAGTTGAAGTTGGAAGTTTTACATACCCTTTGTCAAATACATTTAAACTCAGTTTCACAATTCCTGACATTTAATCCTAGTAAAAATTCCTTGTCTTAGGTCAATTAGGATCACCACTTTATATTAAGAATGTGAAATGTCAGAATAATAGTAGAGAGAAAGATTTGTTTCAGCTTTTATTTCTTTCATCACATTCCCAGTGGGTCAGAAGTTTACATACACTCAATTAGTATTTGGTAGCATTGCCTTTAAATGGTTTAACTTGGGTCAAACGTGTCAGGTAGCCTTCCACAAGCTTCCCACAATAAGTTAGGTGAATGTTGGCCCACTCCTCCTGACGGAGCTGGTGTAACTGAGTCAGGTTGGTAGGCCTCCTTGCTCACACACACACACACCTTTCCAGTTCTGCCCACAATGTTTTTATAGGCTTGATGTCAGGGCTTTGTGATGGCCACTCCAATACCTTGACAATGTTGTCCTTAAGACATTTTGCCTCAACTTTGGAAGTATGCTTGGGGTCACTGTCCATTTGGAAGACACATTTGCAACCAAGCTTTAACTTCCTGACTGAGGTCTTGAGATGCTGCATCAATATATCCACATAATTTTCCTCCTCATGATGCCATCTATTTTGTGAAGTTCACCAGTCCCTCCTGCAGCAAAGAACACCCACAACATGATGCTCCCACCCCTGTGCTTCACGGTTGGGATGGTGTTCTTCGGCTTGCAAGCATCCCCCTTTTTCCTCCAAACATAACAATGGTCATTATGGCCAAACAGTTCTATTTTTGTTTCATCAGACCAGAGGACATTTCTCCAAAAAGTGCGATCTTTGTCCCCATGTGAAGTAGCAAACCGTAGTCTGTCTTTTTTATGGTGGTTTTGGAGCAGTGGCTTCTTCCTTGCTGAGCGGCCTTTCAGGCTATGTCGATATAGGACTCATTTTACTGTGGATATAGATACTTTTGTACCGGTTCCCTCCAGCATCTTCACAGGGTCCTTTGCTGTTGTTCTGGGATTGATTTGCACTTTTCGCACCAAAGTACGTTCATCCCAAGGAGACAGAACGTGTGTTCTTCTTGAGCGGTATGACGGCTGCGTGGTCCCATGGTGTTCATACTTGTGTACTATTGTTTGTACAGTTGAACGTGGAACCTTCAGGCGTTTGGAAATTGCTCTCAAGGATGAACCAGACTTGTGGAGGTCTACAAACATTTTTTCTGAGGTCTTGGCTGATTTATTTTGATTTTCCCATGATATCAAGCAAAGAGGCACTGAGTTTGAAGGTAGGCCTTGAAATACATCCACAGGTACACCTCCAATTGACTCAAATGTCGTCAATTAGCCTATCAGAAGCTTCTAAAGCCATGTCATCGTTTTCTGGAATTTTCCAAGCTGTTTAAAGGCACAGTCAACTTAGTGTATGTAAACTTCTGACCCACTGGAATTGTGATACAGTGAATAAGTGAAATAATCTGTCTAAACAATTGTGGGAAAAATGACTTACGTCATGCACAAAGTAGATGTCCTAACAGACTTGCCAAAACTATAGTTTGTTAACAAAACATTTGTGGAGTGGTTGAAAAATGAGTTTTAAATGACTCACGGAACCCAAACCGGCTGTGCGCGTGCGCCATCGGGCGTAAATGTATTTTGTACACCCACACACCAAATGCTATCACGACACGCAGGTTAAAATATCAAAACCAACTCTGAAACAATTACATTAATTTGGATACAGGTCGAAAAGCATTAAACATTTATGTCAATTTAGCTAGCTAGCTTGCATTTGCTAGCTAATTTGTCCTATTTAGCTAGCTTGCTGTTGCTAGCTAATTTGTCCTGGGATATAAACATAGTTATTTTACCTGAAATGCACAAGGTCCTCTACTCCTCCAATTAATCCACACGTAAAACAGTCAACCAAATCATTTCTAGTCATCTCTCCTCCTTCCAGGCCTTTCCTTCTCTTGATGTTATATTGCGATTGGCAACTTTCATAAATCAGATGCATTAACGACACTGACCTCATTTGTCAGTCAGTTACCTACGTGGGTATAACCAATTAGGAGAACCCACGTGGGTACCTGCTTATATAAACCAATGAGATGGGAGAAGCAGGACTTGCAGTGCGATCTGTTGGCACGAGCGAGCAGTTTGGGTGCAAAAATTGAAAAACAGATTTCTAAATATATTTTGCAGCGCACGCGACACGAGCGGTGTAATCAGCCTGTTAGTGTATGTAAACTTCCAACTTCAACTCTACGTGACAGTAGAACGTTACAATACTTTGGGTAAAAACAATTGAACAAATCTGTGACACATACTCTTTTGGAGATTGTAATTACAAGAAAGTATGGGAATGGTTGTGGGTTCTGGTCACTCAATCTGTCTATTAAAAAAAGCTGTTTCTAGCATGATGGTTCTGTGTCCGGTTTTCTCAAGGGAAACTCTGTTGCGCTCATGCTTTTCATCCAATGCTTGTTATATATGGTGTTAAGGTGGGTGGGAAATCTGTTTAAGGGTTTAGTCAAACAACTGACTAATAGAATTTAACACACCAAAACAAATAAATTGTTTGAGGATTAAAATGTAGAATTCAAATATAAAAAAAGTGAAAGACATTGATATTAAATGTTTGGGGAAAAGAGTGGGGGATAAAAACAATGATTGGTTTCCAGCAGCTGATCCACAAAACTAACGTACATTTAAGTTGTAAATGGAAGCAGTTTGACCCCTTACCTCTGCCATTTTCTATTCTCATATACAAATTTAGAAATCTTACAAGAGGTATACAGACTAAACAATACAAATCTACGAGAATGGCTTACCAATAAAAAAAAAAAGAATTCGGTCAGCCATTCTCGTGACTTTTGTCGCGGTTGAGCACCCCTCCATTCCTTTGTTTGCTGAAGCTTAGGCCCACCTGAGCTAAAACACATCTACTTCCTACAAACAATTAATTATATCCTACAATAAGACATCCTCTTTCCCAAGCAGGAACACTGAGGAGCTTCTCATGGGTCGTGTTCATTAAGTCACAACAGAAAACAAAAATGAGTGTTTATTGGACAAGTCTAGTTAGTCCCTCCCAGTTTCTGTCTGCTTTCTTCCGTTTGGGGCCTAATGAACAAAACCATGAAGTTGAGAGATGGATTCTTTGTATGGTGGGGTCATGTGGGGTAGTGGACATACCCCTGAGTAGGAAACCCTGGAAGTTGGCTGGAGAAACAGGTAGGTTCATTTGTAGTCAAGTATCTGACCCGCATGTCCATCGGTGACGGAGTACAGAGGATAAGACAAAGCTAATTCACGTACCACAAAACAACCTTTAGAGTTAGTGCTCTCAATGACTGTACAATCCAACTGCGAGAGGTGCGAAGAGTGAAGAGAATTAACTTCTCCCCGTAAGGCATCCAGTTCATATGGATGGATGGGGCCACACTGAGGAGGGGACAAGGAGGATGAATTGAAAAAAACAACAAAAAAACACAAGAGGAGAGGACAGGAATAAACGGTGGACGACTTCAGTGGAGAAAAAAACAATATAAAAAAAATACAATACTACAGAAATGAACAAACGTACAACTTTGTTTTACAACACATCACTATTGCAGACAAAGTCCACTAGGTCTGTGACCCCCAGCAGGTCATCTTCATCATCGTCCTGTGGCGCCAACTCCAGTCCGTTGGGGGCTATGGTGACAGCTGTGGCTCCAGGTTTTTGGGGCCCAATGTGAGCCAGGCCCTCCAGGGCCTTGATGGGACTCTGTCCGTTGGTAGGGGGGTGCAGTTCCACCAGGTTGTAGTCCAATGGGCTGGCTCCCTTCCCCAGCACCCCCCCTTCCTCCTCTTCCTTTGTTTCTTCCTTCTCCTCCTCCTTGTCAGAGTCGTCCGAGTCGATGCGGTTCACACGCTTGCGGACCGGACGCTCTCCCTCCGATGATTCATCGGAATCGTCATCGTCCTCCTCGGAGGCTCGCCTCCGTTTTAGCGAGAGGCGTCTGCGGCGCTGCTGGGACTCTTCCTCAGACGAGTCAGCTCTCCTCTTCAACCTAGTCCTCTCCCTCTTGCCGTCGTCCGAGCCTCTGGAGGAGCTTGCTGAAAGAGCAAGGCATGAAACGGTGGACGTTAGGTAAAACCATATTGTTAATATCAGTTAAAGTAATGGCCAGTGAGGACTTGCTTAAGAATCTAATTCATTTGACTTACAGACACACTACAGAAAACATACGCTAATAGCAGTGGCAGTGAAGCAAAGAGTGCGTGTCTAGAAAAAAAAGTCTGGCTGACCTTCGCTGTCGGAGCTGGCGAGGCGCCTCCGCGGTTTGACTTTGTCCCGGTTGGTGCCGGCCTTTGAGCCATCGGAGTCACCGGACGACTCGCAGTAGTTGACCTGCCTCTTTGTATGACTACGGCGGGATCGGCGTTGGCTACAGTCCAGGTCGCTGTCGCTGAACTCGCTGGAACCCTCTGACACTAGTTAAAAAGGTCAGCAAAGAGAGAGAGCCAGTCAACACAGAGAGCCACGTCACATGGCCACCAACACATACAGTGCCTTGCGAAAGTATTCGGCCCCCTTGAACTTTGCGACCTTTTGCCACATTTCAGGCTTCAAACATGAAGAATCAACAACAAGTGGGACACAATCATGAAGTGGAACGACATTTATTGGATATTTCAAACTTTTTTAACAAATCAAAAACTGAAAAATTGGGCGTGCAAAATTATTCAGCCCCCTTAAGTTAATACTTTGTAGCGCCACCTTTTGCTGCGATTACAGCTGTAAGACGCTTGGGGTATGTCTCTATCAGTTTTGCACATCGAGAGACTGACATTTTTTCCCATTCCTCCTTGCAAAACAGCTCGAGCTCAGTGAGGTTGGATGGAGAGCATTTGTGAACAGCAGTTTTCAGTTCTTTCCACAGATTCTCGATTGGATTCAGGTCTGGACTTTGACTTGGCCATTCTAACACCTGGATATGTTTATTTTTGAACCATTCCATTGTAGATTTTGCTTTATGTTTTGGATCATTGTCTTGTTGGAAGACAAATCTCCGTCCCAGTCTCAGGTCTTTTGCAGACTCCATCAGGTTTTCTTCCAGAATGGTCCTGTATTTGGCTCCATCCATCTTCCCATCAATTTTAACCATCTTCCCTGTCCCTGCTGAAGACAAGCAGGCCCAAACCATGATGCTGCCACCACCATGTTTGACAGTGGGGATGGTGTGTTCAGCTGTGTTGCTTTTACGCCAAACATAACGTTTTGCATTGTTGCCAAAAAGTTCAATTTTGGTTTCATCTGACCAGAGCACCTTCTTCCACATGTTTGGTGTGTCTCCCAGGTGGCTTGTGGCAAACTTTAAACGACACTTTTGATGGATATCTTTAAGAAATGGCTTTCTTCTTGCCACTCTTCCATAAAGGCCAGATTTGTGCAATATACGACTGATTGTTGTCCTATGGACAGAGTCTCCCACCTCAGCTGTAGATCTCTGCAGTTCATCCAGAGTGATCATGGGCCTCTTGGCTGCATCTCTGATCAGTCTTCTCCTTGTATGAGCTGAAAGTTTAGAGGGACGGCCAGGTCTTGGTAGATTTGCAGTGGTCTGATACAGCACTTTGAGATGTCAGCTGATGTACGAAGGGCTATATAAATAAATTTGATTTGATTTGATACTCCTTCCATTTCAATATTATCGCTTGCACAGTGCTCCTTGGGATGTTTAAAGCTTGGGAAATCTTTTTGTATCCAAATCCGGCTTTAAACTTCTTCACAACAGTATCTCGGACCTGCCTGGTGTGTTCCTTGTTCTTCATGATGCTCTCTGCGCTTTTAACGGACCTCTGAGACTATCACAGTGCAGGTGCATTTATACGGAGACTTGATTACACACAGGTGGATTGTATTTATCATCATTAGTCATTTAGGTCAACATTGGATCATTCAGAGATCCTCACTGAACTTCTGGAGAGAGTTTGCTGCACTGAAAGTAAAGGGGCTGAATAATTTTGCACGCCCAATTTTTCAGTTTTTGATTTGTTAAAAGTTTGAAATATCCAATAAATGTCGTTCCACTTCATGATTGTGTCCCACTTGTTGTTGATTCTTCACAAAAAAATACAGTTTTATATCTTTATGTTTGAAGCCTGAAATGTGGCAAAAGGTTCAAGGGGGCCGAATAATTTCGCAAGGCACTGTACTTATTGGTCTTTAAAAGGAGAATTACAAAATCAATACTTAATGTCATATGTTTTCAGACCATAAGATTTTTATAATATCAAGATGGATCCATGTCCCACCCAAGCAGCTGTCTAACCACTGTAACGAAGGCCTAAAGCACAAATTAGCTTAAAACATAATCGCCACAAAGGACCTTTTCAAATTATTTTGGGTTGTGGCATAAAGCAGAATCCACAAAACAGTTGGCCTGGAACTTGTCTCAGGAAAAGACCACTTTTGAGATCTGAAAACATCTAACAAAGTGTAATTCTGGAGAGTGATGTCCCTTCAAACAGCAAAGAGGAATTGACGACACCAACGTACTAATTTCGTCCTCATCTTCATCACTCGTCTCCTCCTCTTCATCGTCTGAGTACCCTCTCGCTCTGAGGCGCCTTCGCGGCCGAGTGCTCCTTTGACATTTGGCCGGCCTCCTTGTCCTGGCAGTTCTGCGTCGCGTGCTGCCGAAGTCACTGTCGTCATTAGAGTCGACTGCCACTTCGCTCTCTGCGTCGCTCTTGTCTGACGCCACAAACTCCTCTTCCTCCGTACTACGCATAAAAGTGTGCAGGGGGAGAGAAGAAAATGATAAATTATTTCAACACCCCTTTGTGTCACACCTTTCTGGCTGTAATAGCTGTCAATAAAGTGGTACCTTGGGTTGTGTTCATTATGGCACCCAACAGAAAACATTTTTAAAAAGTGAACGTAGTCACTCCGTGTTTCAGTCTGTCGTCTTCCATTTGGTGCCTTATGAACACAACCCTGTCGTCCTTGTCCTGACTTATGCACCCCTACCTCCCACCCACCTGATGACCCTACCTGTCACTGAGACGAAACTCGTCCTCGCTCTCCTCCTCCTCCACAGTGCTGTCGCTGTCCAGGTCGTTGAGACGCCGGCGCTTCTTCCTGCGCTGGCCGGCGTTGGGCCGTGGCGGGCGTCCATTCTCCTTGCCCTCACCAACCTCGCCTGCTGCCAGGATGGTGGACATGTCCTTCCCTCTGCTATGGCCTGTGATGTTGGCCATGTCCTTTCCCCGACCAGCTCCTGTAGAGGGCAGCATACGTCAACATTTAGACAATCCAACAGGCACACATTAACCCCCTAGAGTCAATTGACAAACCGGTGCATCAATCAAAGTTACATAACAAAAGAATTCCCATCAAAATCTGTCAATTTAAGCTAGAGATCGTACTTCCGCATCTGGGTGAAAGGTAGCAGAGCTAGAGAGGTGTTTGTCAGACCATGAGACATCCCGAAACTATTCTATGGAAAGGAGAGACTCATGAACACGATGGTGTTCTTTGTTTTGCTCTACGACTCCCACACGTGTCACGCAGCACGTCAACGTAACCGGTACAGTTTATTTTTCTAAAGAATGGGAGTGTGAAAGTAGTTTTGTGCCTACCCCCCCACATAAAAGGGGTTAAATGTGCTAAAATAAATAGCTATTCCATCCAGAGTAATGATTGCTGATAATGGGCCTCTGTACGCCTATGTAGATATTCCATTACAAATCAGCCGTTTCCAGCTACAATAGTTATTTACAACATTAACAATGTCTACACTGTATCTCAGATCAATTTTGTTATTTTAAATGACAAAACAATTGCTTTTCTTTCAAAAACAAGTGACCCCACACTTTTGAACGGTAGTGTATTTTTCTATACCTAAAGGGGTCCTAAAATTCAAAATAGTTAAATTATACATAGTATGACAATCTTAAACCAATTCCAAATGTCAGCTTAGCACCCCCCCCCCCCTCCCCCAATGTCTTAGACTAAAGAATGAAAGATTGTTTGCAGGCGACATGAGTTAAAAAGGCTCTCAGGCTGTGTTTCATTCAGGGTAGATGTTCCCTCCTTTGCCCTCGTTCACGCTCCTTGACAGATCTAAAATGAAACGCAGCCTCAGACTTGACTCTTCATAACCCTTCTTAAAGCTTGAACAATGCACAATTACCAGGGGGCGCACAGGTGAAATGCTGCAGCCAGAAGTCATTTCAGAACAAAACTAAGAGACATTGAATTAAATTCATAATTCTGTGACTTTGTTGCCAGATTCCATAATGTCCAACTGTACCTCCACCATCAGCCTCTCTGATGTCTTCTTCAATTGCCTCCTCGATAGCCTCATCAAATTCATCAAACCTGCAAACAAGATGTCGAAATTATTCAGGGATTTAACAGCCACCATACTGAAACAATAAAGACCAACCACACACACACCACAGACTTTTCTAATAACCCTGAGTTTAGTAGACTTCATACCTGTAACTTATGCTTTTCTTTGCCCTTGTCGACCTTCGACCCCAGCTCTTGCTTTTCTCTTTCTTCTCTTTCTTCTCCTTCTTCACTTCTTCCTCCCTTTCTTCCTCCTTTTCTTCCTCTACCTCCAACTGAAATGAGAGCAGGCAACGTGTCAGTACACTATAGGAAGCAATCAGTCTAGGCTGGGCAGTGAACAGTGTGACAGACCATTTTACAAGGACGTCCAACACAAACACTGAATTCTGGATGTTTTGCAATGGACTTTCATGATGGTATATAACCATAACAACCAAATGCTACTTACAGAGGGAGTGATGATGTTTTCGACACTTATTCCAACATAAACCAAACGTTCTTTTCTGGAGGGAAAAAATACAATTTTATTTAAAACAACTTATGATAGAATAAACAAGTAAAAAACAGTTTTCCCATTATCAGAGGCCCACTGCCATTGTACAACAAGAAATGTCAAGCAATGTAAGCTCCATTAAATGTTTGAGATCGATACACAGATCAGGGTGATTGTACCTATTCCATTGTCGAACCAATGCAATTCAGTGTAGAATTGCATCGATTGTGGACTGAGCCTCATGTTCTTTAATAAGAACCACCCAACTAAATGTATTTATCTTCCTGTTGTCATTTGCTGTTTTACACCAAGGGTCATGTTTCAGAGGTTCTCACCTTCGCTCAGCGCGATCCCTCTTTTTCAGGGCAGCATCGAGATTAGCAAGCTGCTCCTCAAGCTTGTCACAGAGTAGCTTCTGCAGGGGGTCACCAGGAGATGGGTAAGAATGACAGAACACCACACATACACTCCCCTACATATTTATTTGGACAGTGAATCTAAACCTTTTAATTTGGCTCTATACTCCAGCATTTTGGGTTTTAAAAGCGACAGTACAGAATGCCACCTTTAATTTGAGTTTATTTTCATACATACAGTGCCTTCAGAAAGTATTCATACCCCTCGACTTATTCCACATTTTGTTGTGTTGTAGCCTGAATTCAAAAGGGATTAAATTATTAATTTTCCCCCTCACCCATCTACACACACACAATACCCCAATAATGACAGAGCGAAAACATGTTGAGATTTTTTTTTTTGCACATTTATTGAAAATCAAATACAGAAATCTATTTTACATAAGTATTCACATCCCTGAGTCAACTGTTTGTAGAAGCACCTTTTGACAGCGATTACAGCAGTGAGTCTTTCTGGTTAAGTCAAAGACGTTTTCACTCCTGGATTGTGCAACATTTGCCCATAATTCTTTTCAAAATTCTTCAAGGTTGTTGATCATTGCTAGACAACCATTTTTCAGGTCTGGTATATATATTCAAGTAGATTTAAGTCAAAAATATTCTTCTTGGTAAACAACTCTAGTGTAGATTTGGCCTTGTGTTTTAGATTATTGTCCTGCTGAAAGGTGAATTTGTCTTCCAGTGTCTGGTGGAAAGCAGCCTGAACCAGGGTTTCCCCTAGGATTTTGCCTGTGCTTATCTCCATTAAATTTTTATCCTGAAAAAGTCCCCTGTCCTCCCATACCCATGATGCAGCCACCACTATGCTTGAAAATATGGTACTCAGCAGTGTGTTGTATTGGATTTGCCCCAAACATAACATTTTGTATCCAGGACAAAAAGATAATTGCTTGGTCACATTTTTAGCAGTATTACTTTAGTGTCTGTCTGCAAACAGGACACGTTCTTTGGAATATTTTTTATTCTGTTCAGGCGTCTTTCTTTTCACTCTCAATTATGTAAGTATTGTGGAGTAACTGCAATGTTGTTGATCCATCCTCAGTTATCCTATCACAGCAACTGTTTTAAAAAGTCACCATTGGTCTCATGATAAAATTGTGGAGTAATCCCTGAGCGGTTTCCTTCCTCTCCGGCAACTGAGTTAGGAAGGACACCTGTATCTTTGTAGTGACCTGGTGTATTGATACGCCATCCAAAGTGTAATTCATAACTTCACCATGCTCAAAGGGATATTCAATGTGTGCTTTCTATTTTATTTTGACCATCTACCAATAGGTGCCCTTCTTTGCAAGGCATTGTAAACCGTCCCTGGTGTTTGTTGCTGAATCTGTGTTTGAAAGTCACTGCTTAACTGAGGTACCTTACAGATAATTGTATGTGTGGGGTACAGAGATGAGCTAGTCATAAACAAATAATTTTAAACATTATTATTGCACACAGAGTGAGTCCATGTAACTTATTATTTGACTAAAGCATAACAGAAGAACATTTTGAAAAAGTCAAGGGGTGTGAATACTTTTAGGCATTATCTGTTTTACCATTTAGAAATTAAAGCACTTTATTGATCTAATCCCCCAATTTGAAGATGTCCTAAGTATTTGGACAAATTCACTGATAGTGTATAACATTTATTCAAAAGTTGAGTATTTGGTCCCATATTCCTAACACGCAATGTTGACATCAAGTGACTACATACTTGTTGGATGCAATTTCAGCTTGTTTTGGTTTGTTTTGTCATTCACAAGTCACTTTTATTGTAAATAAGAATAGAATATGTTTCTGAACACATCTACATTAATGTGGATGCTACCATGATTACGGATAATCACGAATGAATCGTGAATAATGATGAGTGAGAAAGTTAGATGCACAAAGATCAGGGCCCCAAAACATGCTAACCTCTCACCATTACCAATAACGTGAGCATTTTTTAGGGGTATGATATTTATGCCTCTAACTTTGTCACTCATCATTATTCACCATTGGTAATGGTGAGAGGTTAGCACATTTTGGGGCCATGATCTTTGTGCATCTGTAACTTTCTCATTCATCATTATTCACAATTCATTGATGATTATCCGTAATCATGGCAACATCCACATTAATGTAGAAATGTTCAGAAATATATTTTATTCTTATTTACAATAAAAATGACATGACAATCTCAGAAAAAGGCTGTGTCGTTATCTTCGCACGGGGAGTGCTAGAGTATTGAAAACAGGGGTGCCATCTTTGAGATTTTTTTTTATTTATTACTTGGTAAAAAATTAATTTATAATCTCTCCCAATTTTGGGGAGCATACAATATACTGTAGCGCAGTATTTTTATTATTTATTTTATACAGTATTTTCTTGCTCATATTTATCAAGGGTGCCAGTAATTATGGACCGGACTGCAAGCATGAAAATACCCTCAAATAAAAGGTGACATTCTGTACTGTCGCCTCATAAAAATTTGATCTCAAATGGAAAAGGCTGGAGTAGAGGCAAATTAAAAGTATTAGCTTCACTGTCCAAATAAATATGTAGGGGAGTGCATAATTAAGCCATTAGTTCAAAACATAGTGATGTGGCTAGCATCCAAACTGTAGTGTGAGTACCGATTGTTTAGCATCTGGATGTTACTTACATGTTGGCAGGGTGAACAGAACCACTCCCCATCTGGGATGATCATGAGAGGGGGTCTGAGGCAGGCCGTGTGGTAGCCACTGTCACACGAGTCACATAGCAAGATCTGTGGAGGAAACACGGAGAGGGATTAGCTGGAACACATTATATGGTAGTCTTATCTGTCAGTGGAGATAAATATTATGAATATACAGTGCCTTGAGAAAGTATTCGGCCCCCTTGAACTTTGCGACCTTTTGCAACATTTCAGGCTTCAAACATAAAGATATAAAACTGTATTTTTTTGTGAAGAATCAACAACAAGTGGGACACAATCATGAAGTGGAACGACATTTATTGGATATTTCAAACTTTTTTAACAAATCAAAAACTGAAAAATTGAGCGTGCAAAATTATTCAGCCCCTTTACTTTCAGTGCAGCAAACTCTCTCCAGAAGTTCAGTGAGGATCTCTGAATGATCCAATGTTGACCTAAATGACTAATGATGATAAATACAATCCACCTGTGTGTAATCAAGTCTCTGTATAAATGCACCTGCACTGTGATAGTCTCAGAGGTCCGTTAAAAGCACAGAGAGCATCATGAAGAACAAGGAACACACCAGGCAGGTCCGAGATACTGTTGTGAAGAAGTTTAAAGCCGGATTTGGATACAAAAAGATTTCCCAAGCTTTAAACATCCCAAGGAGCACTGTGCAAGCGATAATATTGAAATGGAAGGAGTATCAGACCACTGCAAATCTACCAAGACCTGGCCACCCCTCTAAACTTTCAGCTCATACAAGGAGAAGACTGATCAGAGATGCAGCCAAGAGGCCCATGATCACTCTGGATGAACTGCAGAGATCTACAGCTGAGGTGGGAGACTCTGTCCATAGGACAACAATCAGTCGTATATTGCACAAATCTGGCCTTTATGGAAGAGTGGCAAGAAGAAAGCCATTTCTTAAAGATATCCATCAAAAGTGTCGTTTAAAGTTTGCCACAAGCCACCTGGGAGACACACCAAACATGTGGAAGAAGGTGTTCTGGTCAGATGAAAACAAAATTGAACTTTTTGGCAACAATGCAAAACGTTATGTTTGGCGTAAAAGCAACACAGCTCATCAGCCTGAACACACCATCCCCACTGTCAAACATGGTGGTGGCAGCATCATGGTTTGGGCCTGCTTTTCTTCAGCAGGGACAGGGAAGATGGTTAAAATTGATGGGAAGATGGATGGAGCCAAATACAGGACCATTCTGGAAGAAAACCTGATGGAGTCTGCGAAAGACCTGAGACTGGGACGGAGATTTGTCTTCCAACAAGACAATGATCCAAAACATAAAGCAAAATCTACAATGAAATGGTTCAAAAATAAACATATCCAGGTGTTAGAATAGCCAAGTCAAAGTCCAGACCTGAATCCAGCAAAAGGTGGCGCTACAAAGTATTAACTTAAGGGGGCCGAATACTTTCGCAAGGCACTGTAGTACATTTTTTTATATTTTTTTTTATTCAACCTTTATTTAACTAGGCAAATCAGTTCAGAACAAATTCTTATTTACAATGATGGCCTACACCGGCCAAACTCGGGCGGCGCTTGGGCCAATTGTGCGCCGCCCTATGAGACTGTGATACAGCCTAGTATAACCATGATTACAGCCCACCAGGGTTGGGGTCAATTCCATTTCAATTAAATGCTTTTCAATGAGGACCCACCAGCTCGGGATGGTTGGGGAGGCCGCAGTGTTTGCAGGGGTCTTCGTTAGGAGGGAGGTCATCATCCGAGGAGGTGTCAGAGTCGTCGCTGTGCCTTTCTCTGTTCCGGTTCCTCCACCTCCTCTTGCCCTTCTCCACCTTAAAGCTCTCATCACTGTCATCCTCCTCACTCTCCTCTTCGCTTGATTCGCTTTCATTGTCATCACCAGAACCATTCTTTTTGCGCCGACGTGTTCGAGTGTTGGACCACCGGGTCTTTCTCCTCCGTCGCCCCTGAAAACAAAAGACCTCACCTCATTTTTGGATTTCATGAGGCTAATGTAGCACAGCATACGCACAAGTTACTGAAGGCTGACACTGTGGATCCCTGATTTAAAAGATACTGTTGATCCAAAAACATGCATTCACAATCCACCTGTAATATGAATGTAGAAATATCTGCAGTTACTGAAAGAACTTACCTTAGATTTGGACTGTCCATCTTGATCAACCTTTTCTCTCGGTTTCCTCTGAACCGTTTCCTCCTCCTCGTCCTCTTCCTCCTCAGGGGGCGTGGTCTCTTTTTTCTCCAGCCTCCTGTCCTGGAACTCCACCCCCTTAGGGGTTGGCCTGCAAATCCTAGGTGACCTCCTCAGGGATCTCCCAGTCTCACCAGTATCGGACCCCGAGTCCCTCTCCGTTCTCTGGAGCTCAGCTCTCCTTCGATGAGTAATTCCCCGTATTTTCAGGCGAATCCCCTCCTCTTGAATCTCTGATGTTGTTCCTGCATCCTTTTTTTCATCCTCTTTATTCTCAGACCCTTTACTTGCTTTTGCCTCACCCAGTTTCTCTGCTGCAGTTGAGTTATCTTTCTCAGCACCATCATCCTCCTTTTGGTCGTTTTTCTTAGCCTGATCATCTTCCTTCTCATCCTCTTTAGGGCATCCCTGTGTTGTGGCATCTTCCTTGATTACTTTGACCTGGCTTTTGTCTGTCTCACCTTCAGCATCAGTGAGAGATGATGCCTTCTTGCTGGTAGCCTGTTTTTCTGATGGTGCATTACAGTCCATGCGGTTTGAGTCTTTGATAGGCTCGCTCTCAGAATTCTCTCCACTTTTAACAGACTTCTTTGTCCAGCCTTTATCGGCATGTCCCCTAATAATTACATTGTCATCTGTTGACTTTTCCGAACTTATTTCCATAGGCTCTTCCTGTTTCCTCCCCACTGGGACAGACTCTTTGAGAGAAGGCAATTGCTTAGAATCCTCAAAGGCGACATGTTTCTCTCCTTTTGCTGCAGCTGGCATTATGTCTGCCAGTTTCTCAGTTTCTTTAGAGGCATCTGGTTTCTGTCCTTCACAGATTGTGAAATCTTCAATCTTTTTAGAAGCAGTCTCTGTGTTAAGGGTAGCCGATTTCTCCGCTTCTTCAGGAGTAGCCAATATCTCCGTGTCTTCAGGGATAGGTGTAGCTGATTTAGCTGAATTCTCAGCGTCTGTAGGGGTAGCAGATTTCCCAGCATTTTCAGCCGATTTAGGCAATTTCTCCGCGTCTTTAGGCGTAGCCAATTTCTCTGCTTCTTTAGGCGTAGCCAATTTCTCCGCTTCTTTAGGCGTAGCCAATTTCTCCGCTTCTTTAGGCGTAGCCAATTTCTCCGCTTCTTTAGGCGTAGCCAATTTCTCCGCTTCTTTAGGCGTAGCCAATTTCTCCGCTTCTTTAGGCGTAGCCAATTTCTCCGCTTCTTTAGGCGTAGCCAATTTCTCTGCTTCTTTAGGCGTAGCCAATTTCTCCGCTTCTTTAGGCGTAGCCCATTTCTCCGCTTCTTTAGGCGTAGCCAATTTCTCCGCTTCTTTAGGCGTAGCCAATTTCTCCGCTTCTTTAGGCGTAGCCAATTTCTCCGCTTCTTTAGGCGTAGCCAATTTCTCCGCTTCTTTAGGCGTAGCCAATTTCTCCGCTTCTTTAGGCGTAGCCAATTTCTCCGCGTCTTTAGGCGTAGCCAATTTCTCAGCTTCTTTAGGCGTAGTCAATTTCTCAGAGTCTTTAGGCGTAGCCATTTTCTCTGCGTCTTTAGGCGTAGCCAATTTCTCCGCGTCTTTAGGCGTAGCCAATTTCTCCGCGTCTTTAGGCGTAGCCATTTTCTCCGCGTCTTTAGGCGTAGCCATTTTCTCCGCGTCTTTAGGCGTAGCCATTTTCTCTGCGTCTTTAGGCGTAGCCAGTTTAGCAGATTTCTCTGCGTATTTAGGCATTGTCGATTTCAACGTGTCTTTAGGGATACCCCATTTCTCTACCTTTTTGGGTCCTTCCAGTTGGGATTGGTTTGATTTCTCAAAGATGTCTGCCATCTCCATGTCTTTAGGGCCAGATTGTGTCTCAGTCACTGCTGCAACAGCTCTCGTCTCATCTTTACAGATGGCTGTTTTCTTAGAGTTTTTCTCCAGGACGTTTTTTTTCTTCACCTCAGGGGCAACATTTGTATTTGTGCTTACAGCACTGACAGCAGGTTTCTCCTTGGTGAGAGCTGACATAATGTCTTTAGGGGTATCACATTTCTCTGTATGTTTAGATGCCTCTGGTTTCACTGTCATTTTAATGACCAACGATTTATTAGTCTCTTTAGTGCTCTCCAGTTTCTCTGCTTCTTTATTGGGAACTGGTTTGTCTGCCTTTTTAAGTAATGAGGACGTATTGGTCTCTTTAGAGCTGGCCAGGTTCTTGGCATCTTTACTCTTTTCTGAAATCTCTGTCTTTTTAATGACAGAAGATGTTTTGATATCGTTAGAACCATCACATTTCTCTGTGCTCTCTTTATTAGATGGATTCTCTGTATTTTTTATGACTGCTGGCGACTCAGGGCGTTTTGAGCTTTCTGGTTTATCTGTAATGGGATCAGGTCTCTCGGCTTGTTTAGTGATGACTGATGTTTCTGGGTTTTTAGGGTTCAACAACTTTTCTGTGGCTTTTATGATGGATGTTTTTTCCATCTCTTTCACTACAGAAAGGGGACAACTGTCTTTAGGGACAACTGTTTCCTTAAAGGCAGACAAATTTACCTCTTGAAATGCAATGGATGAATCTGTTCCTTTAGTTTCATCTGGTTTCTTACTAGATAAAGGGTTTTTATCTGTTTCTATTGATGTGGATGTCTTGTGTTCTGTACGACGCACTTTCACATCCCACTTGGATACCTTGACTTTTTGTTCCTCTTTAAGATCAGAGGACTTTTCCGGTGTGCTTGTCGCATCCTTAGATGAAGTCAATGGCTTTGTCAGAGGGGATGAAGATTTAGCCTCTTTTAGGGATGATTTTTTCAGTGCTTCAGTGCTTTCCTTCTCTGCCTTTGGGGCTGGAACAGTTTTCTGTAGGTTAGTTTCATCGGCCATGGCCACCTCCATGGGCTCCTCAGCATTGCTTGCCTTCTCCCCTTCCTTTTTGTCCATGTCCAGGGACAGATTTGTTTTCTCTTTTTCACTAGCTTCTGCTGCTTCACATTCTTCCCTAGCAACAGCTTTTGTTTGCTGTTCTTTGCTATCAGCAGATTCTCTCTGTATTCCCATCTCTTTAGGAGATTCTCTCATTCCCTTATTGACACTTTTTTCTGTGACAGGCTGAGCATCACCATTCACTTGATCACTTTTAGTCTCCATCGTCCCCACCAGGGCAACAGAGACCTCTTTACTTGTCTCCTCAACTTTAGGAGCGTCTTTGACAGGAGCAACAGATGGGTTACGCACAATGATTCTACTGCCACCGCCACTACTATTATCAAAATCTTCACTAAGTTTCATCTCTCTCTTTTTCAAGGGGATTTTGGCCTGCTGGTCATTCTTCATCACCCTTTGGAGTTCCTCTGCAGTCTTCCTCTTGGCTTCCTCAGTCTGTTCTGTCTGTGGCGTCACACAATGTTTCTCTGCAAGAGGCTCTGTAGCACTTGTGCCTGTGCTCTCCTTGGATTCTGACACCTCCATCAGCTCTTCTTTGATGGCCTGGGTGTTAATGGTGGCCTTGTCATCCACCATTGGCTTCTCGGATTGTCTTGTTGACTCTGACTCGACTTGGTTGTCTTTGAGGCCATTCGATGGGGATTTGGCATCTGATTCGTCCAGCTTTGATTCCTCTTTTGGGGATTTTCTTTCTGTATTCTCTGTTTTTGGGGATACTAAAGATGCTGTATACTTGGAGAGTTTGTCCTCTTCATCCCCAGAGGTATCCTCTGTCTTTTTAATTTCCCCTAATGGACAAAGGTATTATAAATAGAAAATACAAGTACAACATTTATAACTGCATCTGTCAGTGAAATACATGGATAAAATAGGATAAAATAGATCCAAGGCAAATGACTGAACTCGTGCAATATCATAAATATGTCTGAGTAAACAGCAAAAAACAGATGGCATATGACATTGACATAACAAGCCTTGTCCATATAACTTTACCTTCTCCGCCAGTCTTCTTGTTCTCATCTTCCTCCTCTCCTTCTTTCTTTGTCAACAGTGCTGGGTCGATTTGAGTCTTCAGCTGTGCCAGGATCTCAGCCAAGCTGTTTCTGTCTCTACATAGAGATGGATAATTCAATTCAATCTTTCCAGTTTGGCAGACAGACATTCTCAGAAGTCTTGTGGTAAAATGACATATGAACCAAGTAATCTATAATCCACATGGAATACAAGACTTGACATTTAGGCTCTGCAGTACAACAGTATGCCTCTTTCACCCCCTAAAGCCCCCCCCCCCCCAAAAAAAAAGTGCCATAGTACCTGACAATGCACTTCCAGGAGGACCCGTCCAGGTCGTCCTGCTCCTCCACATAGACCCTCACATTGTTATCCTGGTCAAGTTGGAACCAGTACATTAGGCCATCCTTGTCCTTGCCAATGGGATGGAGCCGCATCTTATCAGGATCCTCCTCATTAATTGCAGTCTTGAACTTGACATTGTCATCAAACTGGCACTCACATAAGTGCTGGACAGAGAAATAAAAAGTATGAGAAAGGTTTCCTTTGGCAAAAACAAAAATCCGATGTTAGTAGGGCTGCAAGATATGGACAATTTTTTTAAATGGAATATTGCGATATGACTAGCAACACAACACACTTGAGTGAACTGAACAAGGTCTGTGCCGCCACCACCACTGGTAACCACTATTTTCAGAGAATTAACTTTTGTATCACACATAAAATATGTAGATCTATTTAGGTGAAAAGCGGGGTCCTTTTTACCACCTGCATCTTGTTTGGAAATATATGTTGAAATGTTTGCATGCAGAACTAGCCTAATTATAGCTACAGTGCATTCGGAATGTATTCAAGCCTTTGATCTTTTCTACATTTTGTTACGTTACAGCCTGTTACGTTAATTGTTTTTTTTCACCTCAATCTACACCCGATGACAAAGAAAAAATATTTATTTTTATTTAGCAAAAATAAATACAAAAACAGAAATACCACATTTACATAAGTATTCAACAAAGTACTGAGTAAAAGGTATGAAGAACTTTTGGTAGCGAATACAGCCTTGAGTCGTTTTGGGCATGACACTACAAGCTTGACATACCTGTATTTGTGGAGTTTCTCACATTCTTCTCTGCAGATCCTGCCAAGCTCTGTCAGGTTGGATGGGGAGTGTTGCAGCACAGCTATTTTCAGGTCTCTCCAGAGATGTTTAATCGGGTTGAAGTCCGGGCTCTGGCTGGGTCACTCAAAGACATTCAGACTTGTCAAGAAGCCACTCCTGCTATGTCTTGGCTGTGTGCTTAAGGTCGTTGTCTTGTTGGAAGGTGAACCTTCACCCCAGTCCGAGGTCCTGAGCAGAGCAGGTTTTCATCAAGGATCTCTGTACTTTGCTCCATTCATCTTTCTACAATCCTGACTAGTCTCCCAGTCCCTGCCACTGAAAAACATCCCCACAGCATGATGCTGCCACCACGCTTCAACCGTAGGGATGGTGCCAGGTTTCCTCCAGACACTTGGTAATCAGGCCAAAGAGCTCAATCTTGGTTTCATCAGACCAGAGAATCTAGTTTCTCATGGTCTGAGAGTCCTTCAGATGCCCTTTTTTTATGCTTCCGTCTGGCCACTCCACCATAAAGTCCTGATTGGTGGAATGCTGCAGAGATGGTTGTCCTTCTGGAAGGAAGGTTCTTCCATCTCCACAGAGGAACTCTGGAGCTCTGTCAGAGTGACCATCGGGTTCTCGGTCACCTCCCTGAACAAGGCCCTTCTCTCCCGATTACCTAGTTTGGCCAGCTCTAGGAAGAGTATTGGTGTTCCCAAAATTCTTCCATTTAAGAATGATGGAGGCTACTGTGTTCTTGGGATCCTTCAATGCTGCAGACATTTTTGGTACCCTTCCCAGATCTTTGCCTCGACACAATCCTGTCTCGGAGCTTTACAGACAATTCCTTCGACCTCATAGCTTGTTTTTGTCTCTGACATGCACTGTAAACTGTGGGACCTTGTGCAGACAGGTGTGTGCCTTTCCAAATCATGTCCACTCAATTGAATTTACCACAGGTGGACTCCAATCAAGTTGTAGAAACATGTCAAGGATGATCAAGTAAAAAGGATGCACCTGAGCTCAATTTCGAGTCTTGTAAAAAAGGGTCTGAATACTTATGAAAATAATGTATGTTTTTAATACAAATGTAATACATTTGAAAAAACATTCTAGAAACCTGTTTTCACTTTGACATTATGGGGTATTTTGTGTAGCTAAAAAAAAATATTTTTTTTTAGAATAAGGCTGTAATGTAACAAAATGTGGAAAAGGTCAAGGGGTCTGAATACTTTCCGAATGCACAGTATATGGCAAACTCTTGCAATATAACGGACATGTCAATATTGAGATTTTGATAGAAAATAAACAGTGCATCCCTAGAGGTTAGGCCTACTAATTACAAAGACTGGCCACTTACTTTGAGGATTCCAGTCTTACACTCCACAGACATGTCTTTGTATCCTTTATTTTCAAGTTCCCATGCCCAGGTACTGTTGAACTCATGGCACACCTGTAAGGAAACACATTCCATCAGCCATTGGTTAACCTCTACAATATACAGAATCATCTTTCAGAACGCCCAGTTATGCTGATGCCTGTATTTTTATTCAAATTAAATAGATTGATAGTTGAATCAAATCAAACTTTGTCACATGCACCGAATACAACAAGTGCAGAGATTACAAGCCCTTAACCAACAGTGCAGTTCAAGAAGTGTTAAGAAAATATTTACCAAATAAACTAAAGTAAAAAATAATAAAAAGTAACAAAATAATAATACGAGGCTATATACAGGGGGTACTGGTACTGAGTCAGTGTGCAGGGGTACAGCTTAATCATCTATAAAGTTAAGCCTAACTGTGTCGGAGTGTGCAGAAAAATGACCAGCCTTGTTGAGCTCTATTTACCTTCACAATGTACTTCTCCCATCTGTCTGCGGACACCGACTTGCCAATCTTCCTCAGCAACTTCACATGAAGGTCCACCAAGAGCTTTGGAACTGAGGGGAGAGGTGGGATAAATGGCACAATTTCTCAACAACACATCACATTCAGATATTGTATAGGTAAGGGCAGTTGTTTTTAGTGTTTTTGTTTTGTGTGACCGGTATATCCAGCATTATCCACTAGGTTTGCTGCAGGTAGAAAATCCTAGAAAATGTCATTTAATTGACTCAAGCGGTCTCCAATCAATCAATCAATCGTCTGGTTGCCCATGAGTGTTTTGGTCCCAAACAATCAAAATCATGTTATTTTCTTCAAGGTTGACAATATTTGGATGAATCCAGTTCAAAGTAAAGTGCCCAAGAATGAAAAGTGACTGCAGCTCTTAAAAATAAAAGATCAGGTTTGAACATAAAGTTACCGGTCCCCTCCCCCAGTGTCCAAAGCTTAGATATAGGAGGCAGGCATTATCAAGGATTTACTTCCGGCTTTGGTAGCATCTTATCTTTACTAATTGAAATATGTACCGCCTAAAAACAGTCATCACATATATACACCTTGCTTTGGTTTTGTTTACAGACCAAGCTACTAGTGTAAGACCAAAGATACTGGTATTTTTTAACATTTATTTTTACCTGTATTTAACTAGGCAAGTCAGTTAAGAACAAATTCTTATTTTCAATGACGGCCTGTTCAAGGGCAGAACGACAGATTTGTACCTTGTCAGCTTGGGGGTTAACTGACTTGCAACCTTTCGGTTACTAGTCCAACGCTCTAACCACTAGGCTACCCTGCCGCCCCGGTAACCTTTCATCTGTGGTGTGACTTAGCTAGCAAGCCAACAGTCATTTCACTTTCCATCACCTTTTGTCTTTCCACTATCATCAAGCAGTAATGATAGGCATTTTAGAGAATTCAACATCTGTCTGCACAGCTTCTCAGGCAACCACCGCAACAGGAATGCCGTGGTACAAAATCAGCTTTCCCAAAGGCAAAGGGGGGGGGGTATGCTGTGAAGCCTGTGCAGAAAGACCCAACATAGTTATTCATTTCAAATCTGCATCAATTGAGCATACCAACATTTCCAAATACAAACATTGAGAAGTTTAAAAAAAAGTGCACAACCAAATATTGCATATTTCAAATTGAGTACTTCAAAAATACATTATCGAATGAGTAGACCACTACAACAGTAACTCAGAACATTAAATAAAAGGAAATTAAATATACTACCCATTTAACAAACATTTCTCTTTTCAAAAACATTACAGGCTACGTGGACAGGCTCCTGGATCTCCTCTTCAATGAGGTCACCCTTGATCCATCGTCGGAAGCTGTGCGGGTTGTCCATCTCAGGACTCGTCTGCCCAGTGTGAGAACCCTGACAAGGACGCCATAGCTGGATTTGTATCCCGTTTCAACCTTGGGGGTGACTGAAGCCAAGTGGCTGACTGAAGCATACTTGATTAAAGCAAGGTACATGGTTCCCCTTCCTCACTTGATCAATCTCTGTAATTGGTTGCATTTCCTAAAGACTAAGTAATTAACTTTTACGTAATATGATAAATCACATTTTGTTACTTTGTCATTTTTTTCAAGCATTCAGATGAGAGATGAGTTTTAAAAATGGTAAGAATCAACAGGTCCTGCACACTGCATGGCAGCCAGGTGCCTATATTAGGCTTATGGCTGTAAGAAAAAAAAGTCATGTTGTGTGTTCATGTTGATCAATATTTTGGCTATGCTGGCCAATTGTAAATGATCAAATAAAGGTCTGATCGAGCCTCCCGGGTGGCGCAGTGGTTAAGGGCGCTGTACTGCAGCGCCAGCTGTGCCATCAGAGTTCCTGGGTTCGGCCGCGACCGGGAGGTCCGTGGGGCGACGCACAATTGGCCTAGCGTCGCCCGGGTTAGGGAGGGCTTGGTCGGTAGGGGTGTCCTTGTCTCATCGCGCACCAGCGACTCCTGTGGCGGGCTGGGCGCAGTGTGCGCTAACCAAGGTGGCCAGGTGCACGGTGTTTCCTCCGGCGCATTGGTGCGGCTGGCTTCCGGGTTGGATGCGTGCTGTGTTAAGAAGCAGTGCGGCTTGGTTGGGTTGTGTATCGGAGGACGCATGACTTTCAACCTTCGTCTCTCCCGAGCCCGTACGAGAGTTGTAGCGATGAGACAAGATAGTAGCTACTACAACAATTGGATACCACGAAATTGGGGAGAAAAAGGGGTAAAAATTAAATAAATAAAAAATAAATTAAAATAAAGGTCTGATCAATACACACAATTCTGAACATATGGCCATTTGTAAAATGCTAATGCAGCAGCACCAATCAATTGTCCAGTACACTTATTGTATGCTGTTTTTGTGTACATTCATATCAAAGCGTCTAAGGTGACTGAGACTTTACTAATTATTGTGAAGTGTATCAGTGAACTAACTGTATTCTGTAATTAGTTACAAAACAACAATAATGCAATTGTGTATTGCGGTTTGTCTGATATCCAACAGTCTATGATCCACCCTGCTGAACATGAGAGCATTTTGCAGAAAAAAAAAAATGGGTTGAGGCATACTATTTAGGGTAAGAATGACATGTGGTCCATCGTTTACCTTGTCGTCAATGACATGTGGCCCATTGTTTACATTGTTACCTGGCAACGACCACAAGGGCATTTCAAAGAGCTTTCAGTCAAGGCCAGCTCATTAACATAAGCTCAGCCTGCTCTTTCAGGCTTTCTGATAGTTAGAGAGAAAAGGTACGATAAATTCAGAGCATTTTAATAACGTAAAAATAATATGGGTGACGTTTTGATAATTCAAAGGCTATTTTTACTTGAAGATGTTTGGTGCAGTATGCATTTTAATAATGTAAAAATACTATGGGTGATGTTTTGATCAAAGGCTATTTTTACTTGAAGATGTTTGGTGCAGTATGCATTTTAAATGTAAAAATACTATGGGTGATGTTTTGATCAAAAGGCTATTTTTACTTAAAGATGTTTGGTGCAGTATTTCTCTAGTGAAAAAAATGTAATAAAAACTAGTCGTCTGTCATTGAATGACAACCCACATTTCAAGAATCCCTAATGTTGATCAATCACCGACGAAGGGGCGTAGGCTTCGGCTACCGAACTTCAACAAGCCCTCAAGATTTTTGTTTTGCTCGAACAGCCGAAAAAAAGAAGAAAACCCCCCCGCTGAACACCAAAACAAACTTAATAAAATGTTGTCATAGTATAAGGCGGAGCCCTACTAATTATTTGACAGAGAATACCATTTGAAGATCAGTGATTATAAACCTCACTTTGCTCAAGCTGATCCTCTCCAACAGACTTGGGTAAATGGGTAAATTAGGGGCAGTTTACATGGGCACAGTATTGTGGGTGGTAGCTCATATCCCTCTTAAGTTCTTATTTGGGATAAGCTGTTTACATACACCTTTGATATCCTGCTCATGAGTATCCCTGTATCCATGAATAAACAGAATATTTAAGTTCATATGGGTTAAATGTAATAGTAACTGAAATACGGACACTGACTAGCTAATATAATATTAACTCCTGCAGAATGATGCAATTCTTGCAGTGAAATTACACAACAAATGTTCATTTTGTCTCGGGAACAGGAGTTAAGAAATATTACATTTCTTTAAGCATTTCTTGAGAAAATGTGAACGCACGTGTAATCTTTGACACTTATGGTGCATTCAGATCTCTTCCCCTTTTCATTACTTTACAGGCATATTATACAATTATTTCCCTCAATCTACACACAATACCCATAATGACAAAGCAAAAACAGGTTTACAAATAAGACAACAGATATACCTTATTTACATAAGTATTCAGACCCTTTGCTATGAGACTCGAAACTGAGCATAGGTGCAACCTGTTTCCATTGATCATCCTTGAGATGTTTCAACTACTTGGAGTCCACCTGTGGAAAATTCAAATGATTGGACATGACTTGGAAAGGCACACACCTGTCTATAAAAAAAGGTCAAAGTTGACAGTGCATATCAGAGAAAAAAAAAATGAAGCCATGAGGTTGAAGGAATTGAGACAGGATTGTGTTGAGGCACAGATCTGGGGAAGGGTACTAAAAATGTCTGCAGCATTGAAGGTCCCCAAGAACACAGTGGCCTCCATTCTTAAAATGGAAGAAGTTTGGAACCACCAAGACTCCTCCTAGAGCTGGCCGCCTGGGCAAACTGAGCAATCGGGGGAGGTGACCAAGAACCCGATGGTCACTCTGACAGAGCTCTAGAGTTCTTCTGTGGAGATGGGATAACGTTCCAGAAGGAAAACCATCTCTACTCCACCAATCAGGTCTTTATGGTGGAGTAGCCAGACGGAAGCCACTCCTTAGTAAAAGGCACATGACAGTCCGCTTAGAGTTTGCTAAAAGGCACCTAAAGGACCGAAATACCATAAGAAACTAGATCCTCTGGTCTGATGAAACCAATATTGAACTCTTTGGCCTGAATGCAAAGCATCACATCTGGAGGAAACCTGGCACCATTCCTACGGTGAAGCATGGTGCTGGCAGCAATATGCTGTGAAGAATTTTTCAGCGGCAGAGACTTAGTGACTAGTCAGGATCGATGGAAAGATGAACGGAGCAAAGTACAGAGAGATGCTTGATGAAAACCTGCTCCAGAGTGCACAGGACCTCAGACTGGGGCGAAGGTTAACCATCCAACAGGACAACAACACTAAGCACACAGCCAAGACAATATAGGAGTGGCTTCGGGATAAGTCTCTGAATGTCCTTGAGTGGACCAGCCAGAGCACGGACTTGAACCAGATTGTACATCTCTGGAGAGACCTGAAAATAGCTATGCAGCAACGCTCCCCATCCAACCTGACAGAGTTTGAGAGGATTTGCAGAGAAGAATGAGAGAAACTCCCCAAATACAGGTGTGCCAAGCTTGCAGCGTCATACCCAAAGAGACCCGAGGCTGTAATCACTGCCAAAGGGGCTTCAACAAAGTACAGAGTAAAGAGTCTCAATACTTATATGTGATCAGTTTTTTGCTTTGAATAAATTTGCAAAAATGTCTAAAAACAGTTTATTATTTCTCATTATGTGTGTGTAGATTGATGAGGGGGGGGAAACTATTTTATCAATTTTAGAATAAGTTTGTAACGTAACAATGTGGAAAAAGTGATGGGGGCTGAATACTTTCCGAATGCACTGTACGCAAGCAGACAGCATTTCAACCACATAAAATATGCCTCCAAGACGAACGTGTTCACTCGTTTTCTCAGCTTTCATTTCTTAAAACCGGTCAAACTGATGACATTTGGACATTTTGCACAGGACCAAACTTCCCACTGTTTCGAGTTATTAGGTTCTCTCCCCGGTCCCTAAACGGAACATACAACTTTACCAGTGGTAACTAGCCTACTTATGCATTCATTCTATCGATGTTTGACATTATTCTATTCTGGTGAGCACTAATGTAGCCTTCTGGGGCAAACAGGATCTGACGCGATTGTTAAGCCAACACACTGACCGTTACGCCAAGAGGTTTGGATTACTTGGCATAATGGTTAAGGTGTTGGCTTGACAGTTGCGTCAGAAGTGGGATGCCGCCAGTAAGGCCAATGAAGAGGTGGGTAAAAACGAGGGACTTGATATAGAGAAACGTGAAGAAGCAATCTTAAGCCAACACATAGTGAGACCTGGTCGGGGCTACCCAGAGTTCGCTACAACATAATTCCATGGTCAGACTCTCCCCTTGAACTGCCCTTAATTTATCAATTTCTGTAGAATCTACAAATAGTATTCCCTGCCAAATAATAGGCTTTGTGCAATGAACGTCTGGCACTGCAGGATTTGAGTCCCTGGCGGTGTAGTGTGTTACTGATGGTAGGCTTTGAAACTTTGGTCCCAGCTCTCTGCAGGTCATTCACTAGGTGTGTTCTGGGATTTTTGCTCACCGCTCTTGTGATCATTTTGACCCCACGGGGTGAGATCTTGCATGGAGCCCCAGATTGAGGGAGATTATCAGTGGTCTTGTATGTCTTCCATTTCCTAATAATTGCTCCCACAGTGGATTTCTTCAAACCAAGCTGCTTACCGATTGCACATTCAGTCTTCCCAGCCTGGTGCAGGTCTACAATTTTGTTTCTGGTGTCCTTTGACAGCTCTTTGGTCTTGGCCATAGTGGAGTTTGGAGTGTGACTGTTTGAGGTTGTGGACAGGTGTATTTTATACTGATAAGTTCAAACAGGTGCCATTAATACAGGTAACAAGTGGAGGACAGAGGAGCCTCTTAAAGAAGAAGTTACAGGTCTGTGAGAGCCAGAAATCTTGCTTGTTTGTAGGTGACCAAATACTTATTTTCCACCATAATTTACAAATAAATTCATTAAAAATCCTACAATGTGATTTTCTGGATTTTTTTTCTCATTTTGTCTGTCATAGTTGAAGTGTACACCTATGATGAAAATTACAGGCCTCTCATCTTTTTAAAGTGGGAGAACTTCCACAATTGGTGGCTGACTAAATACTTTTTTGCCCCACTGTATGCGTTTGGGTAAAATTAACATTTTGTTTATTTCTATAAAATACTGAAAACATTTCTCCCAATGAAGGTAGGTAGGTGCTTTACTGTTAACCTACAAAGCATTACATGGGCTTGCTCCTATCCATCTCTCTGATTTGGTCCTGCCGTACATACCTACACGTACGCTACGGTCACAAGACGCAGGCCTCCTAATTGTCCCTAGAATTTCTAAGCAAACAGCTGGAGGCAGGGCTTTCTCCTATAGAGCCCCATTTTTATGGAACGGTCTGCCTACCCATGTCAGAGACGCAAACTCGGTCTCAACCTTCAAGTCTCTACTGAAGACTCATCTCTTCAGTGGGTCATATGATTGAGTGTAGTCTGGCCCAGGAGTGGGAAGGTGAACGGAAAGGCTCTGGAGCAAAGAACCGCCCTTGCTGTCTCTGCCTGGCCGGTTCCCCTCTTTCCACTGGGATTCTCTGCCTCTAACCCTATTACAGGGGCTGAGTCACTGGCTTACTGGGACTCTCACATGCCGTCCCTGGAGGGGGTGCGTCACCTGAGTGGGTTGATTCACTGATGTGGTCATCCTGTCTGGGTTGGCGCCCCCCCCCCCCGGGTTGTGCCGTGGCGGAGGTCTTTGTGGGCTATACTCAGCCTTGTCTCAGGATGGTAAGTTGGTGGTTGAAGATATCCCTCTAGTGGTGTGGGGGTTGTGCTTTGGCAAAGTGGGTGGGGTTATATCCTTCCTGTTTGGCCCTGTCCGGGGGTGTCCTCGGATGGGGCCACAGTGTCTCCTGACCCATCCTGTCTCAGCCTCCAGTATTTATGCTGCAGTAGTTTATGTGTCGGGGGGCTAGGGTCAGTTTGTTATATCTGGAGTACTTCTTCTGTCCTATTCGGTGTCCTGTGTGAATCTAAGTGTGCGTTCTCTAATTCTCTCCTTCTCTCTTTCTTTCTTTCTCTCTCTCGGAGGACCTGAGCCCTAGGACCATGCCCCAGGACTACCTGACATGATGACTCCTTGCTGTCCCCAGTCCACCTGGCCGTGCTGCTGCTCCAGTTTCAACTGTTCTGCCTTATTATTATTATTCGACCATGCTGGTCATTTATGAACATTTGAACATCTTGGCTATGTTCTGTTATAATCTCCACCCGGCACAGCCAGAAGAGGACTGGCCATCCCACATATGCTCTCTCTAATTCTCTCTTTCTTTCTCTCTCTCTCTCGGAGGACCTGAGCCCTAGGACCATGCCCCAGGAATACCTGACATGATGACTCCTTGCTGTCCCCAGTCCACCTGGCCGTGCTGCTGCTCCAGTTTCAACTGTTCTGCCTTATTATTATTATTATTATTCGACCATTCTGGTCATTTATGAACATTTGAACATCTTGGCCATTATAATCTCCACCCGGCACAGCCAGAAGAGGACTGGCCACCCCACATAGCCTGGTTCCTCTCTAGGTTTCTTCCTAGGTTTTGGCCTTTCTAGGGAGTTTTTCCTAGCCACCGTGCTTCTACACCTGCATTGCTTGCTGTTTGGGGTTTTAGGCTGGGTTTCTGTACAGCACTTTGAGATATCAGCTGATGTACGAAGGGCTATATAAATACATTTGATTTGATGAAAGTAGTCATTGAAAATCAGGGTTATTCTACCAAATATTTATTTCTGAACTCTTCCTTCATAAATCATTAGTATTGTGTTTAAAAATGAATATCAACTTATTTTCTACGCATTATTCAAGGTCTGACAATAATGCATATTTTTTGTTAGTTTGACCAGTTGTCATTTTCTGCAAATAAATGCTCTAAATGACAATACTTTTATTTGGAATTTGGGAAAAATGTTTTCAGTAGTTTATAGAAAATAAACAAGAAAAACATTGTTGTACCCAAACACATACCTATAAATAGTAACCAGAGAAACGGATCATTTTTCAGTGGTTTACAACGTAGGTGCACAGGTTGAGAGAAACATTTGAGTAATCAAGGTGACAGACAGTGACCCATTTAAAATTGCCTTGCATACATCTAGCTGATTAGTCCAAGAGTTTCTATTGGACAAATTCAGGTGTGTTTATACCCGTTTAAGAAACATTTTTCAACGGACGAATTAGTACACCCCTGATCACATGCAAACACTGTTTACTTACATAGCAGCCACATATAAACAGCATGATCACTATGCTCGTTGTATTCCTTCTCACATCTATGCGCTCTCACCTTTTCCCTATGCTTGGGGACTTCAGTGCACAACACATCAGTTGTCTGTGACCAGGCAAAATAAAAATAAGACTTTCCAAGCCAAACCTTCATATCATAATTGCTGCACACAGCCTACATTGTCATCACCATATTAGAGAACATCATAGTCAACATAGCTACTTGACCTGACATGTTAGTAAACCCGCTACAAGCAAGCCATTTAGCAGTTACACCGGCAGACCCGGTGACAATAAATTAATAAAACAAAAAAAGGTTATCTTAACTTGAAAGAGTTCCAGTGTTAGACATCTATAGACAGCTAGCTAACATGGCATCCCTCTCTGAGCCGGGTGTTTGAGTAGGCTAAACTAGCTAGCTGCATTCGCTAGCTAAATAAGATAAATTTAGCTAGATCTCTCCCTCGCGCTTCTCCTTCATTTTTCAATAAATTCATTTGTTCAAAACTGTTAAACTATTGTCTCGCTCAGAGTCAACTACTCACCAGTTTTGATGAACTACGGTGCTAGCTAGCTGTAGCTTATGCACATTCTCTGATCCTTTGATGGGGTGGACAACAGTTCAGGCTGCAAGAGCTCTGATAGGTTGGAGGACGTCCTCTGGAAGTTGTCATAATTACTGTGTAAGTCTATTGAAGGGGGAAGGAACCATGAGCCTACTCGGTTTTGGATTAAAATGTACCCAGAGGACAGACGGAAACTAGCTGTCCTCCAGCAACACCATGGTGCTAACCTACAGAGTGTTATTAAGGTTATTGTCAGGGAAGCAAACTGGTGACACTGTTTTTTTTTTACACTGAAACCTGCAAACAAACCTCTGCTAATTAAACAACAAAATATTATGATCTACATGATCATTCTGTGTAAAAAATAAATAAATACGGGAGGTTAAAGTGAACCTAACTGCTAAAAAATGTTAAGAAAGCAATCCAATGTTATTTGTTGCCTAGACTTCACTGCGAATGACACTCCAGTCTTGAGAAAAAACAATACACCAATATTGCAGTTACCATGACAGCCTTTATTATAGAAATATTGCACTTGGGGAAAAAAGTAGAAATAGAATGAAACAAAACAGGCATTCCATATTTGCTCTATTATAGTGGCCACTACAGTAGACGTCGATCAAGTGCACAAGGCTACATGTGTGCAGAAATAACGTTGAGTATAAAAAAGAGAGTATCACCTCACTCACACACAAAAGTGTTACTGTCAAGTTCAACACAACAAAAGCAATGTCTTTGGGCTACACATTATTACATTACACATTCTGCCTGTGGACATCTATTCTACATTGTGCCAGCAGAGCATGATACCCTTTGTTGGCATAATTGGCAGAGTACACCTGGCATACCCCTTTTAATCCACTGTACTGAAAAAGTGAGAAAGAGGGAAGGTTTGTAGTGTTCCTTTCAACTCTATAGTGGCATCCAGCTTAAGCCAGGTCCAGCTACACGTCATCCCCGCATCCACTTGCTTAAACTTTTGCGTGTAGGGGGCAGTATTCTTGTTTTTGGCTAAAATAAACATACCCATTTGAAACTGCCTATTTCTCAGCCCCAGAAACTAGAATATGCATATAATTGTCATATTAGGATAGAAAACACTCCAAAGTTTCCAAAACTGTAAAAATATTGTCTGAGTATAACAGAACTGATATTGCAGGCGAAAACCTGAGGAAAATCCAATCAGGAAGTGCCTCTTATTTTGAAACCTCTCGTTCCTATGCATGCCTATCCTCCATTTAAAGGGATATCAACCAGATTCCTTTTTCTATGGCTTCCCTAAGGTGTCAACAGTCTTTAGACATAGTTTCAGGCTTTTATTTTGAAAAAATGAGCGTGAAAGATCACATTGCGTAAGTGGATAGGTGGGGGCTCTCAGAGTGAGTTTTGCGCTACAGAGTAAAGCGGCCATTGTTTCTCCCGGTGTTATTGAAAAACCTACAGACCCGTTTGATATTTATTGAATATATATTTTAAAAACAACCTGAGGATTGATTATAAAAAACGTTTGATATGTTTCTGTGGACATTATGGATATTATTTGGAATATACGTCTGCGTTGTCGTGGCCGCTCTTTCCTGTGGATTTCTGAACATAACGCGACAAACAAACGGAGGTATTTTGGGTATAAAAATAATCTTTATGGAACAAAAGGAACATTTGTTGTGTAACGAAGTCTCGTGAGTGAAAACATCTGAAGATCAAAAGGTAAACGATTAATTTGATTATTTTCTGATTTTCGTGACCTAGCAAGCAATGCCTCATTTTCACCTAATTCTCTCATTCTGAAAATTAACCACATACTTTTGAAAAAAAAACAGAAGTTCACTGATAGTAGTTAGTTTGTTAGCTAGTTAACATTTCACAGATTGCCAGGGTCCAGTAAGCACCTAACGCGTTATAACTTGAGGAACGGCAAGGAGTCATATACCAGTTAATACTATAGCGAATTGGTTAGGTTACTAATGTTACCTCAACTGATGTTGTAACGTTAGCTGTCTGCCTTCATTAGCCAGCTAATTTTTACACCATAAACTCAATTACTTGATCAGTGAAGTTGGCTAATGTTGTTCAACATTTCTCTGGCTAACTAACGGAGAATTCGATCCAGCTAGCAAGATACTTAACAATGCTTGTTCCACCACACTTTCTCCCTCATCTCAAACTTTCCAAATGCCAGTTGTTTTTCGGTTACAGCTCATGAAGTATGCACCATAACCTTCTCGCCCCGGTCTCCGTGGGCAGGCTTCTCACCGAACTCTTTGTTATTGTTCAGGGGACAAGCTGCTGTAACTGGAAAACGGACTTTACACTCTCCCGCTGTCTTTCCAAAGCGCGCGGTGATGCAGAAATTGGCAAATTGGTTGTCTCTTCAGTCGGGTGCTGCATTCTGTTATATGAACGATTGTCTGAGCCTTGGATACAGCCAGTAGTGATCCAAGCGCCCCACCAAACTTTTCTCATCGGATCTACACGAATGACATAGGCCACCTATTTTAGATTCAAAACTGAGACATTTTGCCAAAAGGTGACTAGGTTTGCATCCCTGTAATGTAGACCTTCATAGTAAAACAGTATGTTTTAAAACATTATTTGGTGCCCTGAATATACACTGCTCAAAAAAATGAAGGGAACACTAAAATAACACATAACGCATGCTCCTGATGAGGTGGCGGATGGTCTCCTGAGGGATCTCCTCCCAGACCTGGACTAAAGCATCCGCCAACTCCTGGACAGTCTGTGGTGCAACGTGGTGTTGGTGGATGGAGCGAGACATGATGTCTAGGATGTGCTCAATTGGATTCAGGTCTGGGGAACGGGCGGGCCAGTCCATAGCATCAATGCCTTCCTCTTGCAGGAACTGCTGACACACTCAAGCCACATGAGGTCTAGCATTGTCTTGCATTAGGAGGAACCCAGGGCCAACCGCACCAGCATATGGTCTCACAAGGGGTCTGAGGATCTCATCTCGGTACCTAATGGCAGTCAGGCTACCTCTGGCGAGCACATGGAGGGCTGTGCGGCCCCCCCAAAGAAATGCCACCCCACACCATGACTGACCCACCGCCAAACCGGTCATGCTGGAGGATTTTGCAGGCAGCAGAAAGTTCTACACGGCGTCTCCAGACTGTCACGTCTGTCACATGTGCTCAGTGTGAACCTGCTTTCATCTGTGAAGAGCACAGGGCGCCAGTGGGGAATTTGCCAATCTTGGTGTTTTCTGGCAAATGCCAAACGGTTGGGCTGTAAGCCCAACCCCCACCTGTGGACGTCAGGCCCTCATACCACCCTCATGGAGTCTGTTTCTGACCGTTTGAGCAGACACATGCACATTTGTGGCCTGCTGGAGGTCATTTTGCAGGGCTCTGGCAGTGCTTCTCCGGCTCCTCTTTGCACAAAGGCGGAGGTAGCGGTCCTGCTGCTGGGTTGTTGCCCTCCTACGGCCTCCTCCACGTCTCCTGATGTACTGGCCTGTCTCCTGGTTGCACCTCCATGCTCTGGACACTATGCTGACAGACACAGCAAACCTTCTTGCCACAGCTCGCATTGATGTTCCATCCTGGATGAGCTGCACTACCTGAGTCACTTGTGTGGGTTGTAGACTCCGTCTCATGCTACCACTAGAGTGAAAGCACCGCCAGTATTCAAGTGACCAAAACATCAGCCAGGAAGCATAGGAACTGAGAAGCATAGGAACTGTCACAGGAACTGTTATCACCTGCAGAACCAGTCCTTTATTGGGGGTATCTTGCTAATTGCCTATAATTTCCACCTGTTGTCTATTCCATTTGCACAACAGCATGTGCAATTTATTGTCAATCAGTGTTGTTTCCTAAGTGGACAGTTTGATTTCACAGAAGTGTGATTGACTTGGAGTTACATTGTGTTGTTTAAGTGTTCCCTTTATTTTTTTGAGCAGTGTATTTAGTATTGTTTTATCTAAAAAAGGATAACCATTTTTATTCTCTACAGGCTTCCTTTTTTCACTCTGTCATTTAAACTAAACAAAAATATAAATATGCAACAATTTCAAAGATTTTACTTAGTTACAGTTCACATAAGGACATCGGGGCTGAATTAATTCATTTCAATTGACTGAACTATGAATTTCACGACTGGGAATACAGATATGCATCGGTTGGTCACAGATACCAAAAACAAAAAAAAAGGTAGGGGTGTGGATCAGAAAACCACCATTTGCCACATGCAGCACGACATCATCTCAGAGTTGATCAGGCTGTTGATTGTGGCCTGTGGAATGTTGTCCCACTCCTCTTCAATGGCTGTGCGAAGTTGATGGATATTGGCGGGAACTGGAACATGCTGTCGTACATGTTGATCCAGAGCATCCCAAACGCGCTCAATTGGTGAGACGTCTGGTGAGTATGCAGGCCATGGAAGAACTGGGACATTTTCAGCTTGCAGGAATTGTGTTCAGATCCGTGCGAAATTGGGCTGTGCATTATCATGCTGAAACATTAGGTGATTGAGGTGAATGAATGGCAAGACAATGGGCCTCAGGATCTCGGCACTGTTTCTTTGCACATTCAAATTTCCATCAATAAAATGCAATTAATGTTAGTTGTCCATAGCTTATGCCTGCCCATACCATAACAGAGTGCCCCATGGTGGGGTTTACAATATTGACATCAGCAATAATATATACATATATATACACAGTGCCTTGCGAAAGTATTCGGCCCCCTTGAACTTTGCGACCTTTTGCCACATTTCAGGCTTCAAACATAAAAAACTATTTTTTTGTGAAGAATCAACAACAAGTGGGACACAATCATGAAGTGGAACGACATTTATTGGATATTTCAAACTTTTTTTAACAAATCAAAAACTGAAAAATTGGGCGTGCAAAATTATTCAGCCCCCTTAAGTTAATACTTTGTAGCGCCACCTTTTGCTGCGATTACAGCTGTAAGTCGCTTGGGGTATGTCTCTATCAGTTTTGCACATCGAGAGACTGACATTTTTTCCCATTCCTCCTTGCAAAACAGCTTGAGCTCAGTGAGGTTGAATGGAGAGCATTTGTGAACAGCAGTTTTCACAGTTTCCACAGATTCTCGATTGGATTCAGGTCTGGACTTTGACTTGGCCATTCTAACACCTGGATATGTTTATTTTTGAACCATTCCATTGTAGATTTTGCTTTATGTTTTGGATCATTGTCTTGTTGGAAGACAAATCTCCGTCCCAGTCTCAGGTCTTTTGCAGACTCCATCAGGTTTTCTTCCAGAATGGTCCTGTATTTGGCTCCATCCATCTTCCCATCAATTTTAACCATCTTCCCTGTCCCTGCTGAAGAAAAGCAGGCCCAAACCATGATGCTGCCACCACCATGTTTGACAGTGGGGATGGTGTGTTCAGCTGTGTTGCTTTTACGCCAAACATAACGTTTTGCATTGTTGCCAAAAAGTTCAATTTTGGTTTCATCTGACCAGAGCACCTTCTTCCACATGTTTGGTGTGTCTCCCAGGTGGCTTGTGGCAAACTTTAACCGACACTTTTGATGGATATCTTTAAGAAATGGCTTTCTTCTTGCCACTCTTCCATAAAGGCCAGATTTGTGCAATATACGACTGATTGTTGTCCTATGGACAGCGTCTCCCACCTCAGCTGTAGATCTCTGCAGTTCATCCAGAGTGATCATGGGCCTCTTGGCTGCATCTCTGATCAGTCTTCTCCTTGTATGAGCTGAAAGTTTAGAGGGACGGCCAGGTCTTGGTAGATTTGCAGTGGTCTGATACTCCTTCCATTTCAATATTATCGCTTGCACAGTGCTCCTTGGGATGTTTAAAGCTTGGGAAATCGTTTTGTATCCAAATCCGGCTTTAAACTTCTTCACAACAGTATCTCGGACCTGCCTGGTGTGTTCCTTGTTCTTCATGATGCTCTCTGCGCTTTTAACGGACCTCTGAGACTATCACAGTGCAGGTGCATTTATACGGAGACTTGATTACACACAGGTGGATTGTATTTATCATCATTAGTCATTTAGGTCAACATTGGATCATTCAGAGATCCTCACTGAACTTCTGGAGTGAGTTTGCTGCACTGAAAGTAAAGGGGCTGAATAATTTTGCACGCCCAATTTTTCAGTTTTTGATTTGTTAAAAAAAGTTTGAAATATCCAATAAATGTCGTTCCACTTCATGATTGTGTCCCACTTGTTGTTGATTCTTCACAAAAAAATACAGTTTTATATCTTTATGTTTGAAGCCTGAAATGTGGCAAAAGGTCGCAAAGTTCAAGGGGGCCGAATACTTTCGCAAGGCACTGTATATATATATATACACACACACAGTGGGGAGAACAAGTATTTGATGCACTGCCGATGTTGCAGGTTTTCAGCCATGCCTCCTTGCCCGTCCAACATTTCCTTATCTCCCACCCCTTCTAATGTGACTAGCCCAAACACTCCTCCCTATTTTTCCCCTGCCCCGCTACAAAGTTTCTCCCTGCAGGCGGGCACTGAGTCCGAGGTGCTAAAGGGGAGCCCCTATCAATGCCAAGTCTACAGTGGGGAGAACAAGTATTTGATAACCTGCAAAATCGGCAGTGTTTCCTACTTACAAAGCATGTCTGTACACTTCAACTGTGAGAGACAGAATCTACAACAAAAATCCAGAAAATCACATTGTATGATTTTTAAGTAATTAATTAGCATTTTACTGCATGACATAAGTATTTGATACATCAGAAAAGCAGAACTTAATATTTGGTACAGAAACCTTTCTGTCGATGGGGCTGTCGATGGGCAATAAGGACTTTCAGCTCCCTCCAAATATTTTCTATTGGGTTCAGGTCTGGAGACTGGCTAGACTACTCCAGGACCTTAAGATGCTTCTTACGGAGCCACTCCTTAGTTTCCCTGGCTGTGTGTTTCGGGTCATTGTCATGCTGGAAGATCCAGCCACGACCCATCTTCAATGCTCTTACTGAGAGAAGGAGGTTGTTGGCCAAGATCTCGCGATACATGGCCCCATCCATCCTCCCCTCAATACGGTGCAGTCGTCCCGTCCCTTTTGCAGAAAAGCATCCCCAAAGAATGATGTTTCCACCTCCATGCTTCACGGTTGGGATCGTGTTCTTGGGGTTGTACTCATCCTTCTTCCTCCAAAAACAGCGAGTGGAGTTTAGACCAAAAAGCTCTATTTTTGTCTCATCCGACCACATGATCTTATCCCATTCCTCCTCTGGATCATCCAGATGGTCATTGGCAACCTTCAGACTGGCCTGGACATGCGCCGGCTTGAGCAGGGGGACCTTGCGTGCACTGCAGGATTTTAATCCATGACCACGTAGTGTGTTACTAATGGTTCTTTGAGACTGTGGTCCCAGCTCTCTTCAGGTCATTGACCAGGTCCTGCCGTGTAGTTCTGGGCTGATCCCTCACCTTCCTCATGATCATTGATGCAAGATCTCACCTCGTGGGGCATGGAGCCCCAGACCGAGGGTGATTTACCGTCATCTTGAACTTCTTCCATTTTCTAATAATTGCGCCAACAGTTGTTTCCTTCTCACCAAGCTGCTTGCCTATTGTCCTGTAGCCCATCCCAGCCTTGTTCAGGTCTACAATTTTAAACCTGACGTCCTTACACAGCTCTCTGGTCTTGGCCATTGTGGAGAGGTTGGAGTCTGTTTGATTAAGTGTGTGGACAGGTGTCTTTTATACAGGTAACGAGTTCAAACAGGTGCAATTAATACAAGTAATGAGTGGAGAACAGGATGGCTTCTTAAAGAAAAACGAACAGATCCGTGAGAGACAGAATTCTTACTGGTTGGTAGGTGATCAAATACTTATGTCATGCAATAAAATGCAAATTAATTACTTCATACAATGTGATTTTCTGGATTTTTATTTTAGATTCCATCTCTCACAGTTGAAGTGTACCTACGACAAAAAATTAGACCTCTACCTGCTTTGTAAATACTTCCGGCGCCGACAGAGATGGCCGCCTCGATTCGCGTTCCTAGGAAACTATGCAGTTTTTAGTTTTTTTACGTGTTATTTCTTACATTGGTACCCCAGGTAATCTTAGGTTTCATTACATACAGTCGGGAAGAACTACTGAATATAAGAGCAACGTCAATTCACCATCAGTACGACCAGGAATATGACTTTCACCCAGAACAACGGAATGGATCCCAGCCTGCGACCCAAAACAAAGACGTTGTAAAAGAGGGAAACAAAGCTGTCTTCTGGTCAGGCTCCGGAGACGGGCACATCTTCTCACCAATGTCCAGTCTCTTGACAACAAGGTTGATGAAATCCGAGCAAGGGTAGCATTCCAGAGGGACATCAGAGACTAATGTTCTTTGCTTCACGGAAACATGGCTCACTCGAGACGCTAACGGAATCGGTGCAGCCAGCTGGTTTCTTCACGCATAGCGCCGACAGAAACAAACATCTTTCTGGTAAGAAGAGGGGCGGGGGCGTATGCCTTATGGTTAACGAGACGTGGTGTGGTCACAACAACATACAGTGGGGCAAAAAAAGTATTTAGTATTTAGCCACCAATTGTGCAAGTTCTCCCACTTAAAAAGACGAGGCCTGCAATTTTCATCATAGGTACACTTCAACTATGACAGACAAAATTAGAAAAAAAAAATCCAGAAAAATCACATTGTAGGATTTTTAATGAACTTATTTGCAAATTATGGTGGAAAATAAGTATTTGGTCAATAACAAAAGTTTCTCAATACTTTGTTATATAATTATATACCCTTTGTTGGCAATGACAGAGGTCAAACGTTTTCTGTAAGTCTTCACAAGGTTCTCACACACGGTTGCTGGTATTTTGGCCCATTCCTCCATGCAGATCTCCTCTAGAGCAGAGATGTTTTGAGGCTGTTGCTGGGCAACACGGACTTTCAACTCCCTCCAAATATTTTCGATTGGGTTGAGATCTGGAGACTGGCTAGACTACTCCAGGACCTTGAAATGCTTCTTACGAAGCCACTCCTTCGTTGCCCGGGCGGTGTGTTTGGGATCATTGTCACGCTGAAAGACCCAGCCACGTTTCATCTTCAATGCCCTTGCTGATGGAAGGAGGTTTTCACTCAAAATCTCACGATACATGGCCCCATTCATTCTTTCCTTTACACGGATCAGTCGCCCTGGTCCCTTTGCAGAAAAACAGCCCCAAAGCATGATGTTTCCACGCCCATGCTTCACAGTAGGTATGGTGTTCTTTGGATGCAACTCAATATTCTTTGTCCTCCAAACACGACGAGTTGAGTTTTTACCAAAAAGTTATATTTTGGTTTCATTTGACATTCTCCCAATCTTCTTCTGGATCATCCAAATGCTCTCTAGCAAACTTCAGACGGGCCTGGACATGTACTGGCTTAAGCAGGGGGACACGTCTGGCACTGCAGGATTTGAGTCCCTGGCGGCGTAGTGTGTTACTGATGGTAGGCTTTGTTACTTTGGTCCCAGCTCTCTGCAGGTCATTCACTAGGTCCTCCCGTGTGGTTCTGGGATTTTTGCTCACCGTTCTTGTGATCATTTTGACCCCACGGGGTGAGATCTTGTGTGGAGCCCCAGATCGAGGGAGATTATCAGTGGTCTTGTATGTCTTCCATTTCCTAATAATTGCTCCCACAGTTGATTTCTTCAAACCAAGCTGCTTACCGATTGCACATTCAGTCTTCCCAGCCTGGTGCAGGTCTACAATTTTGTTTCTGGTGTCCTTTGACAGGTCTTTGGTCTTGGCCATAGTGGAGTTTGGAGTGTGACTGTTTGAGGTTGTGGACAGCTGTCTTTTATACTGATAACAAGTTCAAACAGGTGCCATTAATACAGGTAACGAGTGGAGGACAGAGGAGCCTCTTAAAGAAGAAGTTACAGGTCTGTGAGAGCCAGAAATCTTGCTTGTTTGTAGGTGAGCAAATACTTATTTTCCTACATAATTTGCAAATAAATTCATTTAATGTGATTTTCTGGATTTTTTTCCTCATTTTGTCTGTCATAGTTGAAGTGTACCTATGATAAAGATGAGAGGCCTGTAATTTTCAAGTGGGAGAACTTGCACAATTGGTGGCTGACTAAATACTTTTTTGCCCCACTGTATATTTTTAAGGCCCCCACATATGAGGCCCTCACATGTACCACTCGAGGCATAATAAAAAAATACTCATCGGTTTAAGCTTGAGATATGTTCTTTTGCATGGGCTCCGTCTCAATCCATCACATCTGGCAATGTTGACCTTCCACATCTGAGGTGGAAGGCGACCGAGCTACAGCAGTGTTTGTCAGACCAGGAGACATCCAGAATACAGGTCTTCTCACGAAAACATCTGTAGCGTCAGAGCACACTATTATGACCCCTCTATGGAAAGATGAGAACCTCACGAACACGATGTTCTCCATTTTGCTCTACCCCCACAAGAGTCACGGGACTCGTCTGAAGGTAACCTGATAACATACGAAAAATAAATGGAAGTGAACAGGGCATTTCCATGTAAAATATATATGGGTAGTTATACTGTAAAATAACACATTTCAGGTGCTGCTGATAATAGTGCCACCGACACCGAGGCAACGGACATGTGTAGCCCATGTACGGTGCCTATAGAAAGTCTACACCCTCTTGAAGTTTTTTCACATTTGTTGCGTTACAAAATAGGATTTAAATGGATATTCATTTTACAGTCATCGATCTACACAAAATATTCCATAATTTCAAAGTGAAAAGAAAATTATATTATTAAAATGTGATTAATAAAAATGGAATAAAAAGTAGTTGCATAAGTATTCACCCCTTTTGTTTAGGCAAGCATAAGTTAGTTCAGAAGTCGAATTTGGCGAAACAAATCACATAGGTTATACGGATTCACTGTTTGAAATAATTGGTGGTTGACATGATTTTTGAATGACTACACCTTCCTCTGTCCCACATACATACATACATACATACATACATACATACATACATACATACATCTGTAAGGTCCATCAAGTACTAATTTTCAATCACAGATTCAACTACAAAAGACGAGGTGCTTTTTAAAAGCCTCAAAGCAGGGCAGTGATTGGTAGATAGTTAATAAATCAGACATTGAACAGATCTTTAAGCATGGTCAAGTTCATAATTATGCTATGGATGATGTATTGAAACACCCAGACACTTCAAAGATGTAGTTGTCCTTGAGGCCAACTACAGAATTAAATGGCTGTGATGGGAGACAACTGAGGATGGATCAACAACATTGTAGTAACTCCACAATAATTACCTAAATTACAGAGGAGATACAAATACACATAATAAAAATATTCCAAAACATGCATGTGTAAAGTAATACTGGGGAAAAAAACAGCAAAGTTACACACTTCTTGGCATAAATCTAAAGCATTATGTTTGGGTGAATTCCAACACTGATTTTCAAGCATGGTAGTGGCTGTGTCATGGTATAGGTATACTTGACATTGGCAAAGACTGGAAAGTTTTTCAGGAAAAAAAAAAACGGGATGGAGCTAAGCACAGGCAAAATCATGGAGGAAAACCTGCTTCAGTGTGCTTTCCACCAGACACTGGGAGATGAATTCACCTTTCAGCAGGACAATAAACCTACAACACGAAGCCAAGTCTACACTGGAGTTACTTACCAAGAAGACATTGAATGTTCCTGAGTGGCTAAATTAACATTTTGACTTAAATCTGCTTGAAAATCTATGGCATGATTTGAAAATTGCTGTCTAGCCATAATCCAACACCTTGACAGAACGTGAACATTTTTAAAAATAATTATGGGCAAATATTATCTCTGGTGTGGCCACCAGCTGCATTAACCTGTTTGGGATAGGGGGCAGTATTTTCAAGTCTGGATGAAAAGCGTGCCCAAAGTAAACTGCCTGCTACTCAAGCCCAGAAGCTAGGATATGCATATAATTTTTACATTTGGATAGAAAACACTAACGTTTCTAAAACTGTTAAAATAATGTTTGTGAGTATAACATAACTTATTTGGCAGGCAAAACCCCTGAAACCCCCAGAAAAAAAAAACACTTGGTGACTTTTCTATTGATTTGCTATGGGGAACTAGCTTATGAGGCACCTGGTTGCAGTTCCTATGGCTTCCACTAGATGTCAATAGTCTTTAGAAATTGGTTGATGTTTTTCCTTTGAGAAATTAAGAAGTACGGCTGTTCAGAATGAGTGTCAAGCCAAGTGTACTCTTTTGTTTGGTGCGCGCTCCACGTTAATTTTATCCACTATTGAACACAGTATATTCCGTCTTAAATTGTATCGATTATTTACGTTTAGGACACCTAAAGTTGGATTAGGAAAGTTGTTTGAAATGTTTGGACCAAGTTTACAGGTAACTTATTAGATAATTTGTAGTCATGTTGGGCGAGTTGGAACCGGTGTTTTCCTGAATCAAACGCGCCAAATAAATTGACATTTTGGGGATAAAAAAAAAGGATGACTTTATTGAACAAAAGGACCATTTGTGATGTTTCTGGGACATATTGGAGTGCCAACAGAAGATCTTCAAAGGTAAGGCATGAATTACATCGTTATTTCTGACTTTCATGTCACACCTGCTTGGTTGAAATATGATTTTCATGTGTTTGTATGGTGGAGTGCTGTCCTCAGATAATCGCATGGTTTGCTTTCGCCATAAAGCCTTTTTGAAATCTGACACGGTAGCTGGATTAACAAGAAGTTAAGCTTTATTTTGGTGTACTGCACTTGTGCAATTGTCCGCTAGCAGAACGTCTAGCCGTAACAGGTTAACTTCTTTGGGATAGGGGACAACATTTTCAGTTTTGGATGAATAGCGTGCCCAGAATAAAACTGCCTCCTACTCAGTCCCAGATGCTAATATATGCATATTATTATTAGTATTGTATAGAAAACACTGAAGTTTCTAAAACTATTTGAATGATGTCTGTGAGTATAACTGAACTCATATGGCAGGCAAAAATCTGGGGAAAAATCCAAACAGGAAGTGGGAAATCTGAGGCTTGTAGTTTTTGAACTCAGCCCCTATCGAATTCACAGTGGGATATGGGTTATGTTGCACTTCCTAAGGCTTCCACTAGATGTCAACCGTCTTTAGAACGTTGTTTCAGGCTTCTCCTGTGAAGGGGGGCCGGATGGGAGCGGTTTGACTAAGGGGACTGCCAGCAGCCTTGTTCTCAGTCACGTGCATTTCACATGAGAGGTATCTCTCGTTCCATTGCTTTTCTACAGACAATGGAATTCTCCAGTTGGGACATTATTAAACATTTATGATAAAAACATCCTAAAGATTGATTCTATACTTAGTTTGACAAGTTTCTTCGACCTGTAATATAACATTTTGAACTTTGTCCAACTGGACCTTTTGGATTTGTTTACCAAACGCCGTAACAAAAGAAGCTGTTTGGACATGAATGATGGACATTATCGAACAAAACAAACATTTATTGTGGATCTGCGATTCCTGGTGAGTGCATTCTGATGAAGATCATCAAAAGGTAAGTGAATATTTATAATGCTATTTATGACTAATGTTCACTGCGCAACATGGCGGATATTTATTTTGGCTGGTTTGGGCTCTGAGCACCATACTCAAATTATGCTTTTTCCTTCAAGTTTAAAAAAAATCTGACACAGCGGTTGCATTAAGGAGAAGTGTATCAAAAGTTCCATGCATATCTCTTGAATTTTCATCAACATTTGAGTATTTCCGTGAATTCATGTGGCTCTCTGCAATTTCACTGCATGTTTTTGTGTGTGGATTTTTGGGAATTATCTTTGAAAGACAGGGTCCTGAAAAAGGGACGTTTTTTTTTTGTTGCTGAGTTTAGCTAGCAAGCTAGTCAATGTTAGCGTGGGTGCTTGACTGCTGTTATGTCAGAACGCTTGGATCAACCCTACTTTTTGGCCAGAGCATCCAGTGTGCACTCCGAGAGCGAAACACTCAATTTACGAATGGACAATCTGACAACAGTTTATTTACACCCAGTGCAAAATCTTGCACACCAGTAGAGGTCGACCGATTAATCAAACTTGCCGATTAATTAGAGCCGATTTCAAGTAATCGGAAACCTCTAATCTTTATTTAACTAGGCAATTCAGTTAAGAACACATTCTTATTTTCAATGACGGCCTAGGAACGGTGGGTTAACTACCTCGTTCAGGGGCAGAATGACAGATTTTTACCTTGTCAGCTCGGGGGATTCAATCTTGCAACCTTACAGTTAACAAGTCCAATGCTCTAACCACCTGATTACATTGCACTCCACGAGGAGACTGCCTGTTACGCGAATGCAGTAAGCCAAGGTAAGTTTCTAGCTAGCATTAAACTTCTTATAAAAAACAATCACTAGTTAAACTAGTAATATCATCAACAATGTGTAGTTATCTATCCATGCGGTGCGTATCGTTGCTCCAATGTGTACCCAACCATAAACATCAATGCTTTACTTAAAATCAATACACAGAAGTATATATTTTTTAAACCTGCATATTTAGCTAAAAGAAATCCAGGTTAGCAGGCAATATTAAACAGGTGAAATTGTGTCACTTCTCTTGCATTCATTGCACGCAGAGTCAGTGTATATGCAACAGTTTGGCCTACCTAATTTGCCAGAATTGTACGTAATTATGACATAACATTGAAGGTTGTGCAATGTAACAGGAATGTTTAGACTAATGGATGCCACCCGTTAGATAAAATACAGAACGGTTCCGTATATCACTGAAAGAATAAATGCCTTGTTTTCAGGATGATAGTTTCCGTATTCGACCATATTAATGACCGAAGGCACGCATTTCTGTGTATTATTATGTTATAATTAAGTCTATGATTTGATAAGAGCAGTCTGACTTAGCGATGGTAGGCAGCAGCAGGCTCGTAAGCATTCATTCAAACAGCACTTTCGTGAGATTGCCAGCAGCTGTTTATGACTGCAAGCCTATCAACTCCCGAGATTAGGCTGGTGTAACCGATGTGAAATGGTTAGCTAATTAGTGGGGTGCGCTCGAATAGCGTTTCAAACGTCACTCGCTCTGAGACTTGGGAGTGGTTGTTCCCCTTGCTCTGCATGGGTAACGCTACTTCGAGTGTGGCTGTTGTCGTTGTGTTCCTGGTTTGAGCCCAGGTAGGAGCGAGGAGAGGGACGGAAGCTATACAGTTACACTGGCAATATTAAAGTGCCTATAAGAACATCCAATAGTCACAGGTTAATGAAATACAAATGCTATAGAGAGAAATAGTCCTATAATAACTACAACCTAAAAAAACTTCTTCCCTGGGAATATTGAAGATTCATGTTAAAAGGAACCACCAGCTTTCATATGTTCTCATGTTCTGAGCAAGGAACTTAAACGTTAGCTTTCTTACATGGCACATATTGCACTTCCACTTTCTTCTCCAACACTTTGTTTTGGCATTATTTAAACCAGACTGAACATGTTTCATTATTTATTTGAGGATAAATTGATTTTTATTGATGTATTATATTAAGTTAAAATAAGTGTTCATTCAGTATTGTTGTAATTGTCATTATTACAAATAAATTATTATTATTTTTAAAATTGTCCGATTAACCGGAATCTGCTTTTTTGGTCCTCCAATAATCGACGTTGAAAATTCATAATCAGTCGACCTCTACTCCAGATTAAATTTACGAACACACACGTAGTATAAACTAACCTTTAATGTTGAAATCTTTGGTTGTTTAGTACATAGCCGCAGATGGGAAATGTGCCATTTTGTCAAAGGTGAGGTTACAAGTTTATCAACTTTCAATGCAGAATTACTTTCACATTGTTCCTCAACTGAAGTGTATGAGATAGCTAGAAAATGTTGATTCTCTACTTTTATCCAATGTAAAACACCATTTCAAGACCAAATCAAGCCGGTCGGTCACAGGTGTGCAAAGCTGTTCTGAGACCCAAGAAGACTCACAGCTGTAATTGCTGCCAAGGGTGTTTCTACCATGTACTGACTCATGGGGGTGAGTACTTAGCTAATCAAGGTATATACACTGCTCAAAAAAATGAAGGAAACACTTAAACAACATAATGTAACTCCAAGTCAATCACTCTTCTGTGAAATCAAACTGTCAACTTAGGAAGCAACACTGATTGACAATACATTTCACATGCTGTTGTGCAAATGGAATAGACAACAGGTGGAAATTATAGGCAATTAGCAAGACACCCCCAATAAAGGAGTGGTTCTGCAGGTGGTGACCACAGACCACTTCTCAGTTCCTATGCTTCCTGGCTGATGTTTTGGTCACTTTTAAATGCTGGCGGTGCTTTCACTCTAGTGGTAGCATGAGACGGAGTCTACAACACACATAAGTGGCTCAGGTAGTGCAGCTCATCCAGGCAGGCACATCAATGCGAGCTGTGGCAAGAAGGTTTGCTGTGTGTCAGTGTAGTGTCCAGAGCATGGAGGCGCTACCAGGAGACAGGCCAGTACATCAGGAGACGTGGAGGAGGCCGAAGGAGGGCAACAACCCAGCAGCAGGACCGCTACCTCCGCCTTTGTGCAAGGAGGAGCACTGCCAGAGCCCTGCAAAATTACCTCCAGCAGGCCACAAATGTGCATGTGTCTGCTCAAACGGTCAGAAACAGACTCCATGAGGGTGGTATGAGGGCCCGACGTTCACAGGTGGGGATTGTGCTTACAGCCCAACACCGTGCAGGACGTTTGGCATTTGCCAGAGAACACCAAGATTGGCAAATTCCCCACTGGCGCCCTGTGCTCTTCACAGATGAAAGCAGGTTCACACTGAGCACGTGACAGACGTGACAGTCTGGAGACGCCGTGGAGAATGTTCTGCTGCCTGCAACATCCTCCAGCATGACCGGTTTGGCGGTGGGTCAGTCATGGTGTGGGGTGGCATTTCTTTGGGGGGCCGCACCGCCCTCCATGTGCTCACCAGAGGTAGCCTGACTGCCATTAGGTACCGAGATGAGATCTTCAGACCCCTTGTGAGACCATATGCTGGTGCGGTTGGCCCTGGGTTCCCCCTAATGCAAGACAATGCTAGACCTCATGTGGCTGGAATGTGTCAGCAGTTCCTGCAAGAGGAAGGCATTGATGCTATGGACTGGTCCGCCCGTTCCCCAGACCTGAATCCAATTAAGCACATCTGGGACATCATGTCTCGCTCCATCCACCAACGCCACATTGCACCACAGACGGTCCAGTAGTTGGCGGATGCTTTAGTCCAGGTCTGGGAGGAGATCCCTCAGGAGACCATCCGCCACCTCATCAGGAGCATGCCCAGGCGTTGTAGGGAGGTCATACAGGCACGTGGAGGCCACACACACTACAGAGCCTCATTTTGACTTGTTTTAAAGACATTGCATCAAAGTTGGATCAGCCTGTAGTGTGGTTTTCCACTTTAATTCTGAGTGTGACTCCAAATCCAGACCTCGATGGGTTGATAGATTTCATTTCCATTGATATTTTTTGTGTGATTTTGTCAGCACATTCAACTATGTAAAGAAAAGTATTTAATAAGAATATTTAATTCATTCAGATCTAGGATGTGTTATTTTAGTGTTCCCTTTATTGTTTTGAGCAGTGTAGTTTATTTTCTTCATTAATCTTTAAAAAATATATATAGAGAGAATTGTTTTACTTAAGAGTAATGTGTAGATCGTTGACAATAAAATACAATTAAATCCATTTGAATTCCACTTTAACAATAAAATGAAGAAATAGACTTTCTATAGGCACTATCTGATGCGGTCTGCCCAAAAAGATTTTGGCATCAGATACATGGTACAGTTACAGATACAGTAAGACAGAGTGGCGATGTTTCAATCACTCTGATGCTTTCTCCAATGAGATAGTTTCAGTCACTTGTGAATTGAAGGAAAGTTGGCAATTGTTCAGATGCTAGAATTATTTTGGGATTAATGTACTATGGTAACATTTTTTCTCTCAGCAAATAACTTCAAAAAGTGACTGGTTCATGGCACATTAAAAGCTAATACATTTTTACAGTTAAATTACTCTTCCTTATAAATGAAAACAATTGGGGGGGGGGGGGGGGTGCTCTGCCCAGGACCTCCAAATCACTACTACATCGGACCCAAATATGTTTTTTTATTTGAAGCATCGAAATCATACATTTGTATTTTTATTTTAAACCTAACCATTAAGATTTGTTGACAATTTGGACTTTGTGGCTACTATACAAGCTAATTGGAACTTAATTACTGAACGAGTCCATTGAGCAGGAAGACCAGGTGTGCGCGTGCGCAATACAGCGCGAGCGAACCACAGCAAAAATATTACTTAACGGTAAATACAAATGGACAATTGTCCGTATCACAACATACGTCATAACCCGAAGAACAGGTGTGCCCCATACTTTCAAATGTTAACAGCAATTAATCTTTGTGCAAAAGCTCAAAGCAGTTTCTGTAGGATGTGATATCGTGCAATTCGGTCCATGGCAGATAAAGGCTGGAAAATCCAATCATTTTAAAATCAGCAAATTACACCGAAGTCTTTCAGTCTTTGAAAAGTTCGGAGTTAAACTGTGCAAAAACAAAGTATCTGACTCACCGGGGATCTTTCGTATGAATTTGGGACAGCAAAAATGCATAGAAAACGTTTGGAAAACACACAATAACAACTAGCTAGCTGGGACAAACGACACAGAACACTATGCAATGGTGTGGAGTCGCACGTCCCCCACAGCAGCTCGCGCTTTTCAAACTATACCTGAAGATGTGTCTTGGAGATATCTCTCCAACTGCGGAAATGTGAGCTCCGGTAGATCCAGCAAAGCTCCATAACGCTCTAGAAAAGAGCATATCACGGCGTAGCTTGGGCACAAATCGGAGAAACCCACCGATGGAGCCGAGGCAGCCATCTTTTCCAATGGTGGAGCAGCAGACTCGAAAAGCTCGGAGGACCAATGATTGCCCACAATTCACCGCGAAAAAGAAAATAGCAGCCCAGAGGTCTTTGCGGTAAAAAGTAAAATTACTAATGTAAAGAGTATGCGCGGGGAATGATCCTTCAGTGATAATTTAGGCACTGATGAAGGTGTTAACAGTTTCACATTCTTCCATAGTTAGGCAATTTAGCCCCAAAGAAATACATGGTAAGTCTGCCATACAGTGGCTCGGACGCAGCTGCCATTTTGTAGCTTGAATAACTTCTACAATGTGATACACTGCCTGCCTATTGACAAGTATCAATTCATCCACTTATAACGCCACGAACAATCAATCAGTGGGGATAAAAGTACCGGAGCACCATAGAAAATGGCAAAAAAAAAAATGAAAGTCACCAAGTAAAATACTACTCGAGTTAGTCTAAAAGTATTTGCTTTTAAATATACTTATGTATCAAAAGTAAACGTATAAATAAATTTCAAATACCTTATAAAAAGCACACCAGATGGCATCGTCTTTTTTTTTTTTTTTTTTTACAGATAGCCAGGGGCATGCTCCAACACTCAGGAATAATTGAAAACAAAGTATGTCTTTAGTGAGATAAGGGGCAGTAGGGATGTTATCTTGATAAATGTGTGATTTAGGCAATTTTCCTGACCTGCTAAGCATTCAAAATTCAACGAGTACTTTTGGGTGTCAGGGAAAACGTATGGAGCAAAAAGTACGTTATTTTCTTTAGGAATGTAGTTAAGTAAAAGTTGTCAAAAAATAAATAGTGAAGTACAGATAAAAAAAAAATACTTCGTTTTTTGGGATAACTTATTTGTCCGTTGGATGAGTCTCCACAGCAAAAATATAATTTTGGGAAAACTATAGAATTATAGATTCAAAGCTTAACCACCATGCAAAGCTGTCTTTCACCCAACTAAAACATGATTTTGCTAATGATTTAGAAGTCAATTACACTGGTTTTTCGAATGCAATGAGTGATGGTAAATACTGACACAGGTAATGTAACAAAAGTATGTGGACATCCCTTTAAAATGAGTGGATTCGGCCATTTCAGCCACACCCGTTGCTGACAGGTGTATAAAATCCAGCACAACCACGCACTCTATAGACAGACATTTGCAGTAGAATGGCCTTACTGAACAGTTTAGTGACTTTCAATATGGCAGTCATAGGATGCCTTTCCAACAAGTCAGTTTGTAAAATATCTGCCCTGCCCCCTTCAACTGTAAGTGCTGCTATTGTGAAGTGGAAATGTATAGGAGCAACAAAGGCTCAGCCACAAAGTGGCAGGCCACACAAACTCACAGAACTGAACCGCCAAGTGCTGAAATGCATGAAAATAGTCTGTCCTCAGTTGCAACACTCACTACCGAGTTCGAAACTGCCTCTGGAAGCAACGTCAGCACAAGAACTGTTCGTCGGGAGCTTCCATGGGAGAGCAGCCGCACACAAGCCCAAGATCACCATGCCAAGTTTCGGCTGGAGTGTTATAAAAGTTCACCTCCATTGGACTCTGGAGCAGTGGAAACGAGTTCTCTGGAGTTATGAATCACGCTTCACCATCCGGCAGTCCCGACGGACCAATCTAGGTTTGGTTGATGCCATGAGAACGCTACCCGATCGGAGGCATAATGGTCTGGGGCTGTTTTTTCATGGTTCGGGTTAGGCCCCTTACTTCCAGTGAAGGGAAATCTTAATGCTACAGTATTCATACATACTAGATGATTCTGTGCTTACAACTTCTTGGCAACAGTTTGGGGAAGGCCCTTTCCTGTTGCAGCATGACACAGCTCCCATGCACAAAGCGAGGTCCATACAGAAATGGTTTGTTGAGATCAGTGTGGAAGAACTTGACTGGCCTGCACAGAGCCCTGAACTCAATCCCATCGAACACCTTTGGGATGAATTGGAACGCCGACCGCGAGAAAGGCCTAATTGACCTTACCAACAACGACGAGACAGCCTACAGGGAGGAGGTGAGGGCCCTCGGAGTGTGGTGTCAGGAAAATAACCTCACACTCAACGTCAACAAAACAAAGGAGATGATTGTGGACTTCAGGAAACAGCAGAGGGAACACCCCCCTATCCACATCGATGGAACAGTAGTGGAGAGGGTAGCAAGTTTGAAGTTCCTCGGCATACACATCACAGACAAACTGAATTGGTCCACTCACACAGACAGCATCGTGAAGAAGGCGCAGCAGCGCCTCTTCAACCTCAGGAGGCTGAAGAAATTTGGTTTGTCACCAAAAGCACTCAAACTTCTACAGATGCACAATCGAGAGCATCCTGGCGGGCTGTATCACCGCCTGGTACGGCAACTGCTCCGCCCACAATCGTAAGGCTCTCCAGAGGGTAGTGAGGTCTGCACAACGCATCACCGGGGGCATTGTCGGAACTAGAAGCACAAGCATTTCGCTACACTCGCATTAACATCTGCTAACCATGTGTATGTGACAAATAAAATTTGATTTGACCAACAGTGCCTGACCTCACTAATGCTCTTGTTGCTGAATGGAAGCAAGTCCCCACAGCAATGTTCCAACACCTAGTGGAAAGCCTTCCCAGAAGAGTGAAGGCTGTTGTAGCAGCAAAAGGGGGGACCAACTCCATATTAATACCCATGATTTTGGCATGAGCAGTTGTCCATACTTTGTCATACAAAATGTTCCAGATACATTTTTTTTTTTACATTACTCATGCAATTCACACAGCCACTTGTTAAATTGCTAACTTAACCACCATTATGACAAATTAAGTAAAAGTAACAGTTTGGCAATAGGTTGCAACTACATTCTAGATGCTCTGGGGTGGGTATCAAGATACCCAAAGTGACTTTAAAAGGCAACGGCTCAGTTTTAAAGCAAGCATTGTGTAACTTCCCATAGTGAAAGGCAATTTGGTCAAATCATTTCAAAGAAAACATTTACAGACACTTACTATTTTTAAAATTATTTTTATCAACAATTGAAAAAAGGTATTTGGAGAATTTCCAGATGACTCATGAAGACCTGTTAAATTATTATTTTTTTTAATAGGGAAAATTAGATCAGACATTTTGCTACCTTAACCTTTTTAGCACTCCCTTTAGGCTATGCTAACAAAATGCATAGATTTATGTCAACGGGCGACGTGGTGTCTGAAACCAAGCGTCCCTGCCAGCTGTGGGATGCAGACAGACCGAGATAGTAGGAAACAGGGTTTCTGTGTTCAGGGGGAACGACAAAGCAGCACTGTGCAAGCTGTACTGGAACTTATCCTGCCTTTTTAACACTTCGCTAAACCTGCCTTACACTGGGAAAATTGTGACTCTGGTTTGGGGCTCCCTCATGGTTATGCTGTAGGGACAGGTGTCGCAGGTGCGACGGCAGCGGCCTCCGGCTTGGCTCCCTTCTGCTCTGAGATGGGGGTTGAAGGGACCTGCTCGTCCTTGGGTTCCACGATGCTCACGTGGTCGGGGAGAGGCTTCTTGGGGCCGATCTTACCGCTGGGATCCCAGGGCAGCATGATCTTCACCTTGATCCCCAGCACACCTTTGGACAGGCAGAACAGATTGCACCTCAAATATGACACCATTTCACCACTTATCATTTCTGGTCCTGTTCCATAAGACGACAATTCGTCTTGATTAATGTTGTCACTATACAAACCTTGTACTAACGATACCAGGCCAATTATCACGATACCAAGCAGTATTGCGATACCATAGGGGGAAATCAGCAGCCTAGTGTCCTGTTCACCCCCCACAGACGCGTGTTCCCGGTTTCAGGATTCGTACACACAGTGGCAAGTCAAGTAAGGACTTTCAAGTACTAATATCTATTTTCAAGGACCATCAATTTGTAACAGTTAATATTATGTGATTGTTTCTAGTTGCCACCAGGTGGCAATATATTGCCACAACCTCATGGGGGAAAAACAGTATTCATCACTACCTTACAAGTTCCACTAAATAATACGATGTTTCACTACATGAGTGTTAAGTCAGTACTAATGATTTTGTAATTTGAGTAATGAGGAGCAGAGTTGAGACATGCCTACTGGTGAACACATTTCCTATTCACAATTCCAGCTGAATGACTGTTTTTATTGGGTATTTGGGAATCTACTAATTAATAGTTACAGAAAAACATCTTGCGTCCGACTGCAGCTTTAGTGTTGCTAGTTGGGAAAGAGCGGGTGGCTTGTGTGAGGGGAAAATGGCATGCGAACAGCCACCAGAACAGCAGGGACATGGCTGCCGCTTGATAAAGCAGAATATCGCGGGCGCCCCGCCCTGTAAATAGAGCTATTGGCAACAAAGCTGGAGGTTGTTGCAGAGAAGTGTGGGGTGATTGGGTCCAGTGATGTATGGGGTGGTAAAAAAAGGTGGGTAAACTATACGGAACAAAAATATAAGACGCAACGTGTAAAGTGTTGGTCCAATGTTTTCAGAGCTGAAATTAGAGATCCCAGAAATGTTCCATACCCACAAAAGGTAGGATTAAATCTACATTTGCCTAGCATTTTAGCTATCGATGTGACGTTGCCAGGCAGGTACAGTCAGTTCTGTACCTGCCTGGCTGAGTGGATGGGATGAGCGAGCTCACCTGGCAACCACAGCATGAAACACGTGAGGAAATAAAACTCAGTAGTCTGCCTGGAAATTAATTTGTAAAACAAATACATTTTTCTAATATTTTTCATGAACATATTTGTTCTCTCATTTTAATCCAAGTACTTTTCAAGTAACAACTTGAGAAAATGTCTGATTTAAAGTATTCCAATACTTTAATTTCTGAGTCCCAAATTCAAGCACTCTAAGCACCTTGTGCAAACCCTGCGTTTTCTAAACGTTCTACGTATGTCCTACGCAAAAAGCGGTCAAAGTCACACCTATTCAATACAACACATTCAATTTAACTTCACTGTTCAGTGTATAGTAGAATGGCTGATTTGCTCATATCTGCAAAGGCCTACCTGTGATTTGGTTGGAGGAATATACATGCATAATGAGCTGCATGTCATTGTGGCAGTAAGGGTAAAACACTGCATGAAACGTTCTTTACTCTTCAGTTAACAAAATACCCTCTCCCGCCCTTCCTCACACTCTCCCACAAACACACGCACATTGCTCACAGCTTAAAACATTAGGCACCAAACAGAATTTAAGGAGCAAAAGAAAGATTGATTTTGTATATACAGTGGGGCAAAAAAGTATTTTGTCAGCCACCAATTGTGCAAGTTCTCCCACTTAAAAAGATGAGGCCTGTAATTTTCATCATAGGTACACTTCAACTACGACAGACAAAATGAGAAAAAAAATCCAGAAAATCACATTGTAGTATTTTTAATGAATTTATTTGCAAATGGTGGAAAATAAGTATTTTGTCAATAAAAGTTCCTCAAAACTTTGTTATATACCCTTTGTTGGCAATGACAGAGGTCAAACGTTTTCTGTAAGTCTTCACAAGGTTTTCACACACTGTTGCTGGTATTTTGGCCCATTCCTCCTTGCAGATCTCCTCTAGAGCAGTGATGTTTTGGGGCTGTTGCTGGGCAACACAGACTTTCAACTCCCTCCAAAGATTTTCTATGGGGTTGAGATCTGGAGACTGGCTAGGCCACTCCAGGACCTTGAAATGCTTCTTACGAAGCCACTCCTTCGTTGCCCGGGCAGTGTGTTTGGGATCATTGTCATGCTGAAAGGACCAGCCACGTTTCATCTTCAATGCCCTTGCTGATGGACAGAGGTTTTCACTCAAAATCTCACGATACATGGCCCCATTCATTCTTTCCTTTACACGGATCAGTCGTCCTGGTCCCTTGGCAGAAAAACAGCCCCAAAGCATGATGTTTCCACCCACATGCTTCACAGTAGCTATGGTGTTCTTTGGATGCAACTCAGTATTCTTTGTCCTCCAAACACGACGAGTTGAGTTACCAAAAAGTTATATTTTGGTTTCATCTGACCATATGACATTCTCCCAATCTTCTTCTGGATCATCCAAATGCTCTCTAGCAACTTCAGACAGGCCTGGACATGTACTGGCTTAAGCAGGGGGACACGCCTGGCACTGCAGGATTTGAGTCCCTGGTGGCGTAGTGTGTAGGCTTTGTTACTTTCGTCCCAGCTCTCTGCAGGTCATTCACTAGGTCCCCCCATGTGGTTCTGGGATTTTTGCTCACCGTTCTTGTGATCATTTTGACTCCACGGGGTGAGATCTTGCGTGGAGCCCCAGATCGAGGGAGATTATCAGTGGTCTTGTATGTCTTCCATTTCCTAATAATTGCTCCCACAGTTGATTTCTTCAAACCAAGCTGCTTACCTATTGCAGATTCAGTCTTCCCAGCCTGGTGCAGGTCTACAATTTTGTTTCTGGTGTCCTTTGACAGCTCTTTGGTCTTGGCCATAGTGGAGTTTGGAGTGTGACTGTTTGAGGTTGTTATCAGTATAAAAGACACCTGTCCACAAGTTCAAACAGGTGCCATTAATACAGGTAATGACTGGAGGACAAGAGGAGCCTCTTAAAGAAGAAGTTACAGGTCTGTGAGAGCCAGAAATCTTGCTTGTAGGTGACCAAATACTTATCTTCCACCATAAATTGCGAATAAATTCATTAAAAATCCTACAATGTGATTTTCTGGATTTTTTTCTAATTTTGTCTGTGATTGAAGTGTACCTATGATGAACATTACAGGCCTCATCTTTTTAAGTGGGAGAACTTGCACAATTGGTGGCTGACTAAATACTTTTTTGCCCCACTGTAGTTCAGGCTTACATTAGCCCTATATGAAACCTTCCTTTGAAGCACATCTCATGAGTTTCCTACCCTTTTCTTCCTGTGCTAATCAAATTTGCTGTTAAGTTACCAGGTTGTTAGCTAGCTAGGCAAACTGACTGTTTGCTGTTGGTTGTTATCAAACCAATAATTTGCGACCCAGGATTAGTTTAAAACGGCCTGCTACATGGTTTGTGAAATTAAATATCACGCGAAACCCAATGGAAAGCACTAAAGGCATTTCCGGTAATAAGGGTCATGTTTTTAACCTTTTTGGCTAGAGACGAGCCATTTTCTATGCCTTCTCTGGCACTCAGAGGCTGCATGACAGTGAAATTATAAAATCTATTCAGACTGGCCTGTGCTCTTGGTTATAACAGGTGATGAATTTATACTATGTGTCAACATTGCTTGCTCTGCCTGCTGCTCCAATGTAACAAATCAAGACTCAATGGCGAATGGGGATGCAGACCCTAAGGCAAAATTATATTTTAAAAACTGATGGAGGAATAGATTATTATGAAGAGCAGACAGAGGGCAGCAGGTGAGTGAGGGCTGACGTGTTATGCGCATGAAAGTGATGTGGATATTATTGCACATGAACATACAAGAGACTAGAGCCATGGGCTTGCTCCTACCTATCTTTCTGATTTGGTCCTGCTGTACATACCTACACATACGCTAAGGTCACAAGACGCAGGCCTCCTAATTGTCCCTAGAATTTCTAAGCAAACAGCCGGAGGCAGGGCTTTCTCCTATAGAGCGCTGTTTTTATGGAATGGTCTGCCTACCCAAGTGAGACACAGACTCGGTCTCAACCTTTAAGTCTTTACTAAAGACTCATCTCTTCAGTGGGTCATATGATTGAGTGTAGTCTGACCCAGGAGTGTGAAGGTGAACGGAAAGGCTCTGGAGCAACAAACCGCCCTTGCTGTCTCTGCCTGGCTGGTTCCCCTCTTTCCACTGGGATTCTCTGCCTCTAACCCTATTACAGGGGCTGAGTCACTGGCTTACTGGTGCGCTTTCATGCTGTCCCTAGGAGGGGTGCGTCACTTGAGTGGGTTGAGTCACTGACGTGATCCTCCTGTCTGGGTTGGCGCCCCCCCTTGGGTTGTGCCGTGGCGGAGATCTTTGTGGGCTATACTCGGCCTTGTCTCAGGATGGTAAGTTGGTGGTTGAAGATATCCCTCTAGTGGTGTGGGGGCTGTGCTTTGGCAAAGTGGGTGGGGTTATATTCTTACTGTTTGGCCCTGTCCAGGGGTATCATCGGATGGGGCCACAGTGTCTCCTGACCCCTCGTGTCTCAGCCTCCAGTATTTATGCTGCAGTAGTTTATGTGTCGGGGGACCAGGGTCAGTTTGTTAAATCTGGAGGACTTCTCCTGTCTTATTCGGTGTCCTGTGTGAATTTAAGTATACTCTCTCTAATTCTCTCTCTCGGAGGACCTGAGCACTAGGACCATGCCTCAGGACTACCTGGCATGATGATTCCTTGCTGTCCCCAGTCCACCTGGCCGTGCTGCTGCTCCAGTTTCAACTGTTCTGCCTGCGGCTATGGAATCCTGGCCTGTTCACCGGACGTGCTACCTGTCCCAGATCTGCGGTTTTCAACTCTCTAGAGACAGCAGGAGTGGTAGAGATACTCTTAATGATCGGCTATGAAAAGCCAACTGACATTTACTCCTGAGGTGCTGATTTGCTGCACCCTTCGACAACTACTGTGATTATTATTATTTTACCATGCTGGTCATTTATGAATATTTGAACATCTTGGCCATGTTCTGTTATAATCTCCACCCAGCACAGCCAGAAGAGGACTGGCCACCCCTCATAGCCTGGTTTCTTCCCAGGTTTTGGCTTTTCTAGGGAGTTTTTCCTAGCCAACGTGCTTCTTCACCTGCATTGCATGCTGTTTGAGGTTTTAGGCTGGGTTTCTGTACAGCACTGAGATATCAGCTGATGTACAAAGGGCTCTATAAATAAATTTGATTTAGAGCCTGTTGCTTAAATGAAACAGACTTCATAACATGTTTATAACCGACGCCAGCAGGTTCTTTAAATCGGTAGGGCTGAAAAATGTGGTAGTATCATGAAACGGTACTACGGTATCTTAAAATTTTGGTAACATAAGTATCATGGCATTTTGGTATCGTGATACTACTGTGGTACCGGTATACTGTGCAACACTAGTCTTGACCTGGCCCACTTAATGCCCGATCCACACTATAGGGCCGATCCGAACCATATGGAGATAGCTTGGGTTATTTCTTCTCACTGTGTGCATCCCAATAATATTGCCTTTCTCTTGAAGTGTGCATTCATTGCCTACTTCCAAAAAAAAAGTTTCCACCATGTCTTATAGCAGTCATTTCCTTTCAAATCAGTTAAGGGAAGTAAACAAGCAAGCATTACACACTTTGGGACGAATAAGAGATCATTGGGACATTGCCACATTGGAACTGCTGGAATGGACAGCAACCACGGTGGATGCGTAAAGAGGCCAATCCAGACAGCTTGGGCCTATAGTGTGAATCAGGCATAAAACCCCAGGGTGACCTCACCTTGACGGAGCAGCACATGGCGGACAGCAGTGTCGACGTAGTAGTTAACGGGGTCTCCGCTGTGGATCATGAGGCCATCCACAAACTTCATAGATTTGGCCCTCTGACCCCTGAGCTTTCCAGAGACCACCACCTCGCAACCCTTGGATCCGCTCTCCATGATGAAGCGCAGGACACCATAGCAGGCTCTGCAACACCAAAACAAGCAGAATTAAAACATATATTCTTACAAGTCCCAGGTCTTCAACTCTGCGTGTGTAAAATATTGTAAAAGTTGATTGCGCTCAAACACTGGGATCTTCCAGTTTCAACTAACACCTAAAAGAATAACTGAAGTCACAAGAGGTATGCCATACCACTGCATCACTTCACTATCTTTTCAAGGTTTGACAGGATGGGTATTAAGAATGTCCATTGAAGTACTCATGAAAAATATTAATTTGCATTTTAAAAAGTGAAAAGGGGCGTAAAGCAAAAAGCTTACAGTACACAACTGAAAACAAAAAGGTAACATTTTCACAGCACTTGACATACTCCACAAACATCTTAGAGTTTGAAATGTTGCCAGTGCTTATACATTTTACCCGCTAAATAGTTGCATTAAAAAAATATATAGCAGGGATTTTTTGCCATTGAAATATTTGGCAGGTGCCAGTATAGTTGCATCTCCAAATTTAGAGCAGAGTAAAACATTTTTTTTTTTTTTAATGAACACAACTTCTCAGGATGAAAAACACTTTCAGTGGAAACTTAAAACCCCTAAAACCAGACTGAGCATGTATGAAAGATAAATGGACAATTTAAAAAAAAAATATATATAATCTTTGATAACTAACAATCAACAAAATACAAAACTAGTCAGGGAGAATTGAACATTCCAAAAGCAGTTAATTTAGCAGTATTGATTTAGTTAATTATGTTTGATCAAAAGAACACAGCATTAGCCGTAGAAAAATGCATAGAATTGCAGGACATCTTTAAAAGTGCAACATTTTCTCTCAGCTCCTTTGCAAAATGTGTAGAATTGCAGGAAAATTGCTTTAAAGCTGGAGAGAAAAAAATACTCAATCATTAACACTAACTGACAGTTGTGGCTACTTTGCATGATGTATTATTGTCTTTACCTTCTTGTCCTTGTGCCGTTGTCTGTGCCCAATTATGTTTGTACCATGTTGTGTTGCTGCCATGTTGTAGTCATGTTGTGTTGCTGCTATGCTGTTGTCTTAGGTCTCTCTTTTCATGATGTGTGTTTTGTCCTATATTTTTTTTATTTTAATTTATTTTTAATCCCAGCCCCCACCCCCGCAGGAGGCTTTTTGCCTTTTGGTAGGTTGTAAATAATAATTTGTTCTCAACTGACTTGCCTAGTTAAATAAAAAAGTAACTAATACAAACCTTTAAGTACTAACCATAGTTAGTACGACAAACCACTGGGCAAAAAATCCTCACCTGCGGACAGCCAGACCCCCAAGAAGCTTGTAGCGCAGGGACTCTGCCTGGGCGATGGCGCACAGACCACGAGTAGCAACCTTCTCAGCATACAGCTGATGGCAAGAAAAACAGACAAGGACAGTTATATAACCACACTCACAGTATGTTGTAAACTTTCACAGAGTAGAAAGTGTTTAGGGGACCAGATGACAATGATAGAATTTCTGGTAGTATTTGACAAGGAATGAGCCACAAGCAAATATTAACTTTATAGTCATCCACCACCCCTAAAATATGATACTGAAGCAATGAAAACAAAAAAGTAGAGATCTATCATGCCCATAACATGACAATGGGTGTCTGAAACCAAGCCTCCCTTACCTCAACACTGCCCTCTGGGAAGCCAAACCTCTTCTGCACCACTGCAGTCAGCTCACGGATACGACGCCCCTTCTCGCCAAGAACGTTTTGTGTCCTGGAGAAAGAGTATTTGGTCTGTTGGCACCTCAACAGTTTGAGTCAATTCACTGGCTCGCAACAGCAGTGTTCAGGCATGTAGCTGGACATGCACAACCAACTGTGGATTCATCTTGACAGACTACTTTTGAGGTCAAAACATCTGACAGGCATTGATTTGGACTAGTCCTGTGGTTTTGATCTCCAGGTTTTTGGACTCACCTGGTAGCCAGGATGATGATTTCAGTCCTGGTTGGGGTGACACGAACCTCCACACCGGAGTAGCCATCCTCAGCGAGCTCTCTGGTGAGGAACTCGTTCAGTTCAGCTTTGAAGATGCCATCAGCGACAAACTGTAAAAATATGAAGACAGGAGTGTGAGTGAGGTAATCAGCAAGTAATTTGGCAGGGCCCGTTTGAAATACAGCATCCTGGCTGCTCATTGCAACAATCAGTAGACTTACCAAGGACACGTCTAACCAAAGTAACGATTGGAATGTAACATGTACACTTCGATCACATTAGAAAATACAGTTTAACTCTCCTGGTCGAACCGAGAAAACCCCATCTATCCGGAGGCAACTTATTTTACCGACGCACACATTATCTGGCATCACGGTGACATGTTGTTGTTTTATGGAAAACTGGCATAGTAATATTGTACGAACTAAACTTGCATGGCCAGGAGAATACCCTGCAGGTTGGGGATTGATTGACATTTTGAAGCTGTAGATAAGGTACCAGTGGGTTAGCAAAGTAACTAGTTAGTTAACATTTTTAGAAAACTACACTGGTCAATGAAGAATAGATTTAAACACTACAGTATGGGATCATGTGCGCGTGCTGCCTAGCATGCTAGGTCACCAGCCGTAGCTTTAAATTTTTTTAAAAACTTCGGAAAATTGTACATCTAATCACTGGACATGTTACCGCAGTAACTAACTACTTAACTATAAGGGTGTTTTCTATATATGTGAACTGAAATCTCTAAAACTAAAGAAATCGGTACGAACCTTCCTCTTCTTAGATATTTGCACTGCCATCTTTGGACGTGTCATAGACCGGAAAGACTGTTCCTGCTACCCGGAAATAACCATATGCTATTGTTTTCATTTAAACGCATGCACATTCCCAGATTCCTCACTGCGTTAGATAGAATAGCTGAAATACGTACACAATGTAATTGATCTGGAATGTTATACAATTCTATTTCTGTCAAGTAGTGTACGTTTTAGTTTGTCTGTTTTAGCTCTGTTGTCTTTGGTTTTGCCCCAACACTACACAACAGATTCAAACACAGCTGAAAGTATATATATTTTTAAACAGCAAAGCTAAAACTAACAAACTAAAACGTACACTACTTGACGGAAATAAATATAATGGTATAACATTCCAGATCAATTACAATTTGTACGTATTTAAGCTATTCTACCTAAACACACGCTTAAGGTGTGTTTACTGTGAAAGGAAGACACAAATGTTAGCTAACATGCAGACGTTAGCATGCCACTAGAACAGGAGTGGGCAACTCCAATAAGGCCCTCGGGGACTGGTTTCACACTCGGGGACTGGTTTTCTCCATCCCTAGCAAACACAGCTGATTAATCAAATTGCATTCTAAACTAAAGATCATGATTAGGTGATTATTGGAGTCAGGTGTGTAAACTGTGGCACCAATCAGGCCCTCGAGGATGGAATTGCCCACCCCTGCACAAGAACAAACTCAACAACAACGGAACAAAGTTGGATTGTATTAGCTGGCTAGCAACTGTTGGGTTTGTGTGGTCCAAACCTATTTGCATACTGTCAAGGCAGGGATTCACTAATCAAGGTTTGATCATTTGAATATGTTGTGTAGTGTTGGGGAAAAAACAAAATGCGCACCATTGGTGTCCTGAGGACCGAGTTTGGGAAATATGAGTTAAAATGTTGGGTTGACAGTCACTGGATTAGGGTTCAAGTCCCGGTCGAGGCTACCCCCCGAATGTTCTAGAATATACTTAAATTGGTTTCATTGACCCATTTAACTGCAACATTTTTAGCTACAATTTCTGAGTCTGTTGGAGAGGATCAGCTTGAGCAAAGTGAGGAGTAAAATCACTGATCTACAAATAGTATTCTCTGCCAAATAATAGGCTTTATGTCATTAAGATTTTTGGCCCTCCCAGTTTTATCATTGCAATTTGTAAAAAAAAATATCAATAAAATGGTGTGCTTTCGGGCCATGAGGATGCCTCCGAGCGGTCGGGTAGGCTGTGTGAAGGCAAAGCTTCTGGAAGCCTGGCTGGACTAGCACAGGAGAGTTGAGCATAGTTCAGTGTGTATGTGTTGTTCTTTTTCACCAAGTTGTAAAAGAGAGCATAGCAGAAAGTGGCTACTCTTCAGTTGACTGATGTAGCTGGGAAGGTAACGGCTGTTTAACTTCACAGAAAAAAAACTAAACAAGTGTTTACTTGTAGTGCTGAGTTAGTATTATAACTGACATGTAATGTTGTCTAATGTTTCATCCATTCTCGGCTGAGGTGAATGAATAGGCTACCAGAGTGAGGACAGACACTTTTAGGAATAAACCTGGTGAGTGAAAAACTTAAATAGCCCACCCGATATCTTATGCTGCTGCTATACAACTTTGTATGCATTGATGTTATTTACAAAGTTTTTGGAACAGATTCCTGTTGGAACGTTACACAAATTATACCCACCCCCTCAATCACACTAACGTTAGACCTGAATCAAACAATGAAACCATCAGCCAAACGTTTGAAGATATTCTGACGTTTTTTCAGTGCAATATGAGTTTTATTGGTCAGTATGGCAAATGTAACGTTATTGATCTGTCAGTTTCCCTAACTAAATCCCTACTTTTCACAGTGATACAGTAACAAACAGCTCAAATGTTATAGGTTTCACTGTCATGGTGCACAGTAGAGGTCACTGTCAGGATGCACGGGACAGCAACACTTGCTATGTTTTGCGTAGGCCTATAGGATATAGCTTACCTTTTAGGAGGACGATTTGTTAGCAGAGACAAATAAATGGGTAAATGATACTTCTTAAAAAAGAAAAAGGAGCAACGCTTGCTCACCATAGTAGCCTAACCTGTGTGGCGGATTTAGGTATAGGCGACATGGGCGCACACCCATGGGGCGCCTGCACAAAAAAAATGTGGAATGGTGACATTTGTGTGATTGTTTTTCTATCACTCATTTGCACGTCAAGTCAATGATATCATGTCACCATGTGGGACTGTGGGTCAATTAACCTTGTCGGAGTGGGCACCTTTATTCTAGTTTGTGAGCTAGGCAGGCTACTGCCTGGGACGGTCTCCCACTCAGAAGTACGAGATGGGGCGGGGGCATGTTGACCTCAGGTCTCCCCACTGGAAGGGTGGGTTCGCCCAGGCTGGGTTCGCGCTGAAGGGTGAGTTCGCCCAGGGAGCCATACAAGCTAGAATAACTGTAGGTTAGGCTAAGTGGCGGAAGTCTGAAGTTTACATACACCTTAGCCAAATACATTTAAACTACATTTTTCACCATTCCTGACATGTAATCCTAGTAAGAATTCCCTGTCTTAGGTCACTTAAAATAAAGTGGTGATCCTAAGAATGTGAAACGTCAGAATAATAGTAGAGAGAATTATTTATTTCAGCTTTTATTTCATTCATCACATTCCCAGTGGGTCAGAAGTAGCATTGCCTTTAAATTGTTTAACTTGGGTCAAACGTTTCGGGTAGCCTTCCACAAGCTTCCCACAATAAGTCTGGAGAATTTTGGTCCATTCCTCCTGACAGAGCTGGTGTAACTGAGTCAGGTTTGTAGGCCTCCTTGCTCACACACGCCTTTTCAGTTCTGCCCACAATTTTTTTGATAGGATTGAGGTCAGGGCTTTGTGATGGCCACTCCAATACCTTGACTTTGTTGTCCTTAAGTCATTTTGCCACAACTTTGGAAGTATGCTTGGAGTCATTGTCTATTTGGAAGACGCATTTGCGACCAAGCTTTAACTTCCTGACTGATGTCTTGATGTTGCTTCAATATATCCACATCATTTTCCTACCTTATGCCGCCATCTATTTTGTGAAGTGCACCAGTCCCTCCTGCAGCATAGCACCCCCACAACAAGATGCTGCCACCCCCGTGCTTCATGGTTGGGATGGTGTTCTTCGGCTTGCAAGCATCCCCCACTTTCCTCCACTTTTTTATGGCAGTTTTGGAGCAGTGGCTTCTTCCTTGCAGGGCGGCATTTCAGGTTATGTCGATAAAGGACTCGTTTTACTGTGGATATAGATACTTTTGTACCTGTTTCCTCCAGCATCTTCACAAGGTCCTTTGCTGTTGTTCTGGAATTGATTTGCACTTTCCGCACCAAAGTACGTTCATCTCTAGGAGACAGAATGTGTCTCCTTCCTGAGCGGTAAGACGGCTGCGAGGTCCCATGGTGTTTATACTTGCGTACTATTGTTTGTACAGATGAACGTGGTACCTTCAGACGTTTGGAAATTGCTCCCAAGGATGAACCAGACTTGTGGAGGTCTACAATTTATTTTCTGAGTTCTTGGCTGATTTGTTTTGATTTTCCCATGATGTCAAGCAAAGAGGCACTGAGTTTGAAGGTAGGCCTTGAAATACATCCACAGGAACACCTCCAATTGACTCACATGATGTCAATTAGCCTATCAGAAGTTTCTAAAGTCATGACATGATTTTTTTCCAAGCTGTTTAAAGGCACAGTCAACTTAGGTCAGAAGTTTACAAACACTAATGGAATTGTGATACAATGAATTGTAAGTGAAATAATCTGTCTAAACAATTGTTGGAAAAATTACTTGTGTCATGCAAAGTAGATGTCCTAACCGACTTGCGAAAACTATAGTTTAACAAGAAATTTGTGGAGTGGTTGAAAAACGAGTTTTAATGACTCCAACCTAAGTGTATGTAAACTTCAGACTTCAACTGTATGTGCGTATTGTGCCTTTTCCATGATTACATTTGATTGTACTTCGACTCATGTTGGTTGAGCACCCTCCACCTCTTTCCATTATCAATATTTATATACAGATACTGTAGTAAACTACAGTCTAATTATATTGAAGTTAATTCAATATTCAAATTAACTGCCAAATGCTTCTCCACCCTTGTAGGCAGCCTACTCTGGGTGAGATCCAAACACTTAAGACACACCCTCGTCCACTTAACTTCACCTTATGCCCTTGGGGATATCCCCATCGCCATCTTGGAGGGTTGGCCGAATGATTAGCGAAGCAAAGGAAGTTTGCAATGTAAGCCCCTCAGCCCACGTTTTTAGTCGGCTTTGCGAGTGTACAATTATGTTCACTACGGGGCCTGAAACTCCCCATAATTCAATTCTGGACGATTGTACATCCGCTAAAACCGCAAAAACTTAAAAACAACAGCAATGGAGAAGTCAACATACAAGTGTAAGTAAAAACAAATGCAAATAAGTAGCACATACAAGCTGCCGGTGGCTGAAAACACAATCATCGTGGGATGAACAAGTGATGAATTTCCAGCCAAGGGTGGTCCATTTAAAAATCATTCCTTCTTCCCTCACCCTGCAAGTGTATACTCATCAGACGTGTCCACTTAATTTGAGGGCTGAGGGGATAGGGTGTCTTAAGTGTTTGGACCGCAACCTCTATTTCAATGAGACCACACATGCTAGGCGGCTTAAACTCTCACGCCCAACTAGGAAAGGTAGGCTGAAGTTGAATCAGCGAATTCTGTGTGTATAAATGTGAAATGTGCTTTTAATACAATAGGGAGGACACCAAATATTTTCATCCCACAGTTGTCTTATCGCCCGCTCCAACCTGCAGCATGAAAAATGCAGACCGCAGTAATGATCTTTGTTGGTCCCTCAGGCATCCCGTGGGATTTCAACTCTAGTGCAGTCAGTACACAACACTATGCTCATCACGTCTTAGCAGGATCAGACAGCCAGGGAAGACCAGTCTACGGAGCTCAGGTGAATTTTACAGTATATTAACAATATCAGTGAATGGTACAAAGTAGAGGTCGACCGATGAGTTTTCAAAGCCGATACCGATTATTGGAGGACCAAAAAAAAAGCAGATACCGATTAAACTGACAATTTTTTTATATTTTTTATTTGTAATAATGACAATTCCAACAATACTGAATGAACACTTATTTTAACTTAATATAATACATCAATAAAAATCAATTTGGCCTCAAATAAATAATGAAACGTTCAATTTGGTTTAAATAATGCAAAAACAAAGTGTTGGAGAAGTAAAAGTGCAATATGTGCCATGTAAAAAAGCTAACTTGTTAGTTCCTTGCTCAGAACATGAGAACATATGAAAGTTGGTGGTTCCTTTTAACATGAGACTTCAATATTCTAAGGTAAGAGGTTTTAGGTTGTAGTTAATCTAGGACGGGTGTTCCGCTAGCGGAACCCCACCTCAACATTCCGCTGAAAAGGCAGTGTGCGAAATTCAAAAATATTTTTTATAAATATGTAACTTTCACACATTAACAAGACCAATACAGCAAATGAAAGAAACATCTTGTTAATCTACCCATGGTGTCCGATTTCAAAAATGATTTACAGCGAAAGCACCACATATGATTGTTAGGTCATAGTCAAGTCACAAAAACACAGCCATTTTCCAGCGAAAGAGAGGAGTCACAAAAAGCAGAAATTTAGATCAAATTAATCACTAACCTTTGATGATCTTCATCAGATGACACTCATATGACATCATGTTACACAATACATGTATGTTTTGTTTGATAATGTGCATATTTATATTTTTAAAAATCCCAGTTTACATTGGTGCAGTAATATTTTGATTCCAAAACATCTGGTGATTTTCCCAGAAATACTCATAAAACATTGATAAAAGATGCAAGTGTTTTTCACAGAATTAAAGAGACTGATCCTCTATGCAACCGCTGTGCCAGATTTCAAAAAACCTTTACAAAAAAGCATAATCTGACAACGGTGCTCAGTACCTGCTTATAAACAACTAGACAATTCCGCCATCTTGGAGTCAACATTAGTTCGAAAAAACACTAAATATTCACTTACCTTTGATAATCTTCATCAGAAGGCACTCCCAGGAATCCCAGTTCGACAATAAATGACTCATTTGTTCCATATAGCCCATCATTTAACCACCTGTTGTTAGCATGTTCCGTCCAGTAATCCATCTTCATGGAGGCGGGACCATTTCCTCCATGACAAAAACTCAAAAACTTCCGTTACAGTTTGTAGAAACAAGTCAAAACATGTCTGCAATCAATCTTGAGGATGTTTTTAACAAATATCATTAATAAGGTTCCAACCGGAGAATTTCATTGTCTGCATAAAAGACCTGTAACGAGAGGACACTCTCTCGGGAGCGCGCTTCATGAGACTGAGGCGCCTTGACAGACCACTCACTAAAATGGGTCTCATGAGCCCCTCTTTAATAGTATAATCTTACAACTAGGATGTAAAGACGGTGACATCTAGTGGAAGCCCTGGGAAGTGCAAGCACATCCATATCTATCAAGGATTTAAATTGGCTCTGTTTTGAAATTCGACTTCTCACTTCCTGTTTGGATTTCTTCTTAGGTTCTTGCTTGCCATATGAGTTCTGTTATACTCACAGACATCATTCAAACAGTTGTAGAAACTTCAGTGTTTTCTATCCAATACTAATAATAATATGCATATATTAGCATCTGGGACAGAGTAGCAGGCGGTTCAGTTTGGGCACTCAATTCATCAAAAAGTGACATGCTGCCACTTAACCTAACAGGTTAATATAGTATGTATAGGACTATTTCTCTCTATACCATTTATATGTCATATACTTTTGACAATTGGATGTTCTTATAGGCACTATAGTATTGCCAGTGTAACAGTATAGCTTCCGTCCCTCCTCGCCCCTACCTGGGCTCGAACCAGGAACACATCGACAACAGCCACACTCGAAGCAGCGTTACCCATCGCTCCACAAAAGCCGCGGCCCTTGCAGAGACTCCAAGTCTCAGAGCGAGTGACGTTTGAAACGCTAGTAGAGTGCACCCCGCTAACCATTTCACATCGGGTACACCAGCCGTTAGGCTTGAAGTCATAAACAGCGCTGTGCTTGCAAAGAGCTGCTGGCAAAACGCACTAAAGTGCTGTTTGAATAAATGCTTACGAGCCTGCTGCTGCCTACCATCGCTAAGTCAGACTGCTCTATAACATCATAGACTTAATTACAACATAACACACAGAAATACGAGCCTTTGGTCATTAATATGGTCGAATCCGGAAACTATAATTTCGAACGTTTATTATTTCAGTGAAATACAGAACCGTTCCGTATTGTATCTAACGGGTGGCATCCCTAAGTCTAAATATTATTGTTACATTGCACAACCTTCAATGTCATAATTACGTAAAATTCTGGCAAATTAGTTCACAATGAGGCAGGCGGCCCAAACTGCTGCATATACCCTGACTCTGCATGCAATAAACGCAAGAGAAGTGACACAATTTTACCTGGTTAATATTGCCTGCTAACCTGGATTTTTTTATAGCCAAATATGCAGGTTAAAAAATATATACTTCTATGTATTGATTTTAAGAAAGGCATTGGTGTTTATGGTTAGGTACAGTCGTCCAACGATTGTGTTTTTTTCGCAAATGCGCGTTTGTTAAATCATCCCCCAGCGTTGCATCGATTATATGCAACGCAGGACACGCTAGATAAACTAGTAAGATCATCAACCATGTGTAGTTATTACTAGTGATTGATTGATTGTTTTTTTATAAGATACATTTAATGCTAGCTAGCAACTTACCTTGGCTTCTACTGCATTCGCATAACAGGCTTCCTTGTGGAGTGCAACGAGAGGCAGGTGGTTATTGCGTTGGACTAGTTAACTGTAAGGTTGCAAGATTGGATCCCCCGAGCTGACAAGGTGAAAATCTGTCGTTCTGCCCCTGAACAAGGCAGTTAACCCACCGTTCCTAGGCCGTCATTGAAAATAACAATGTGTTCTTAACTGACTTGCCTAGTAAAATAAAAAGTCAAAATCGACGCCCAAAAATACCGATTTCCGATTGTTATGAAAACTTGAAATCGGCCCTAATTAATCGGTCAACCTCTAGTACAAAGTTCCATCTTGAATTGATGGGTAGAACTACAGTAGCTACAGGACAGCAGCTAAACCTAGTCTGGGATATGAGAGTAATGGTAATTTCAATTATTGAACCATTGATTCTATTCTTGGATAATGTATAAATATACACCAAGATAATTCTTTGTCATGCCTCATTTTAGGAGGATCAGATGGTGACAGGTGTCTCAGCAGGGTTAGGCAGTCAGGGAAGACCAGTCTGTGATGGAGGTGAGGTGAATTTTTGCAGATACAACACTTTATTCTCTTTGTGCAGCAAACACTGGACAAGCCAGATGTTATTTTAAGGCAGTCTGACAAACCTCCAATGTTGATTTCCAAAATGTGGTTGAGAGGCTTTTCCAGATGACACAAAACATATCAAACAAAAATGTGAGGAAGACCTGGTAGAAGCTATTGATGATGATGGATACAGATATATTTCAATGCCCAGTCATGTTCATATCATCTCAGACATAAAGTACTGCAGTTTAAGACCATCAATAGAATGTACTATTTGCCAATGAAACGGAATATCATGCCCTCAGAGATGTAATTCCTCTGCTGGAGGTGTAAAACACAAAAGGGGACATATATTTGCATATGTTATGGTGTTGTGAAGGCTGGCTGAATTCTAGCAAAGAGTATGTTCTTTAATCTCAGTATGTCTAACAATTCTCCCTTCTCCTGTTTTTGTTTGCTTGGAGATGTTGATATTGGAGACTTATCTGTAGAAACTGTATAGCTAAGCATTTATAGCGGCTAAGTAATGCATTGCCATTAATTGGAAGGTTGGTTATCCTCTCACAATGTCACGTTATGTATCACTAGAATTGATTTATTACCAGATTAAGGGTATACTGGGCAACTTTCATAAGGTCTGGATGCCTTATTTTGAATAAAGTATGACTAAAGGAGTCTGTATTGACAACATGCCCAGGGGAGATGCCTATTTAGCCAAACCCAAGCTGCTGGGCTGCTCAGTCCTGGCCACGGTGGTCTGTCGTGCTATGGGTTGTCTGTACATAAGCATAATAATACAGCCTGTATCACATTTGAACACTTCATCCAAAGTGCTTTTACCTTAAGACTTAAACAGGCCTAAAACAGGCAATGCTAGCTTGAAGTGGTTGGTGAACGCATTTGGTCAGTAGTGAATAGATAAATCTCATTTTGTCTTATATTGTATAAGCTAAAAGCTAACATTTTATTTGATTTTGAATCACAGGTAAAATGCTGCAATTACATTTACTTTTATTACTCATCAAGAGAAGGGGAAAGGGAGTTTCTTCAACCAAACCCATCTACAGCCATCTATCCACTCTCCCCCACATCCCTCCATACAAGTGCCATCTGTCAACGTTACGTAAAAAAACCCACTTGAAGCAAATTTAAACATTGAATTAAACTAATTTAATCAAACAGCAGTTGAACAAGAGTGAGCAAAATTTAGAATGAGGGGGTGCCAACAGCAAAGCAACTCCCCTAATGTATCCTGTAGAGAGAAAGAGTATGTGGCAGTTAAGGGATCATGCAAATTCTATGAGAGGTACTCAGTATAAGAACACAAAGTTAACACGTAAATAACTTGATGTGGACAACCATTCACAGGCAAACAATTTGAAACTGTCTAAGAGTCATCTATACAGTGCAGTAGGAAAGTATTCAGATCCCCTGACTTGTTCCACATTTTGTTATGTTACAGCCTTATTCTAAAATTGATTCAATTAAAACATTTCTCATCAATCTACACACAATACCCCATAAAAAGAAAAAGAGAAAACACATTTGTTGAAAATGTTCCAAATCTCTCTCTCTCAAAAAAAAGATACCTTATTTTCATAAGTATTCAGACCCTTTGCTATGAGACTTGAAATTGAGCTCGGGCGCATCCTGTTTCCATTGATCATCCTTGAGATGTTTCTACAACTTGATTGGAGTCAATTCAATTGATTGGACATGACTTGGAAAAGCAAAAACCAAGCCATGAAGTGGAAGGAATTGTCCGTAGAGCACTGAGACAGGATTGTGTCGAGGCACAGATCCGGGGAAGGATACCAAAACATTTCTGCAGCATTGAATGTCCCCAAGAACACAGTGGCCTCCATCAATCTTAAATGGAAGAAGTTTGGAACCACCAAGACTCTTCCTAGAGCAGGCCGTCCGGACAAACTGAGCAATCCGGGGAGAAGGGCCTTGGTCAGGGAGGTGACCGAGGACCCGATGGTCAATCTGACAGAGCTCCAGAGTTCCTCTGTGGAGATGGGAGAACCTTCCAGAAGGACAATCATCTCTGCAGCACTCCACCAATCAGGCCTTTATGGTAGAGTGGCCAGACGGAAGCCACTCCTCAGTAAAAAACGACAGCCCGCTTGGAGTTTGCCAAAAAGCACCGAAAGACAGACCATGAGAAACAAGATTATCTGGTCTGATGAAACTAAGATTGAACTATTTGGCCTAAATGCCAAGCATCACGTAATGTCTGGAGGAAACCTGGCACCATCCCTACGGTGAAGCATGGTGGTGGCAGCATCATGCTGTGGGGATGTTTTTCAGCGGCAGGGACTGGGAGACTAGTCAGGATCGAGAGAAAGATGAACGGAGCAAAGCATAGAGAGATCCTTGATATAAACCTGATCCAGAGCGCTCAGGACCTCAGACTGGGCTGAAGGTTCACCTTCCAACAGGACAACGACCCTAAGCACACAGCCAAGACAACGCAGGAGTGGCTTCGGGACAAGTCTCTGAATGTCCTTGAGTGGCCCAGCCAGAGCCCGGACTTGAACCTGATTGAACATCTCTGGAGAGACCTGAAAATAGCTGTGCAGAAACGCTCCTCATCTAACATGACAGAGCTTGAGAGGATCTGCAGAGAAAAATGGGAGAAACTTCTCAAATACAGATGTGCCAAGCTTGTAGCGAGGATGTAATCGCTGCCAAAGGTACATCAACAAAGTACTGAGTTAAGTATCTGAATACTTATGTAGATGTTCCTGTTAACATTTATCAGAGAGATATGCTGATTTACAGCCATGGGGCCAGGCTTATTGCTTCGCACCAGGGTGTTGTAGGAGACGGTAGTGCAGGACCTTGAGAATATGTCCAATGGATAGCGCTGAATGACTTAACTGTGTGAATGGTCCTGTGGGTGGGAGAGAGAGAGGAGGGAATGGTCAGTAATCAAGTAATATCAGACTGGCTATGTATCATTAATCAGCCCCCCCCCCCCCCTATACATTCCAAGAAGTAGGCCAATTGTAGTGAGCAGGTAGGATGTTTGAAGTATACCCATAGCAATAAAAAGGCACATTTTAACTTACTGTATCGGCTGATGTAACTACATGAAGTTCATGATTATCTGCTCAGATGCCATACTGTGCCCTTCTCCTGCTGTAACATTCAGGACACACACACACCAACTGCTACTCTATTATCTATGCATAGCCACTTTAATAACTCTACCTACATTTACATATTACCTCGACTGGCTGGTGCCTCCGCACATTGGCTCTGTACCGGTACCCTGTATATAGTCTCCCTACTGTTATTTTACTGCTGCTCTTTCACTACTTGTTACTTTTATTTATTATTCATGTTTTTATAACTGCATTGTTGGTTAGGGGCTTGTAAGTAAGCATTTCACTGTACACCTGTTGTATTTGGCTAATACAAGTTGATATATAGCTTCACTGGATATTGTTGCATGTGTAAGCAGTAGCAAAGTGCCAGATAGTTAAAAGTGACAGATATAACTTAATAATAATGAACAGCAGTTACTAAGCACAGCCAGAAGGTCTAGCTAAATTATCTACAGAAAGAAATGGAGAAATCTCACCTTTCTTCAGCAGGTAGCTCTGGCCGGGCAGCTTAATCTTGTAGCATGTTGAGGTGCTAACTAACTTCCACTTGAACTACTAGTTAGCATGACTATAGCCAGTGATCATGTTGGGCTAGCTAGCCAGCTACTGCAAACCAACTTTGTGCCGATGTAGAGATTGTTCTATTGGCAAGCTATCTTCATGATAAATTAGGCATTTGAGCTAACAACATCATTTTTATCTTCCTGTCACAGAATAAATAATTTGTGCTGTAAACACCCCCCCAAACAACTTGAATATTCTATAAGGGAGTGAGTACTTCCGGGTATGAACAAAACGAAAATCGGAATAGTTTTATTTGTTTTCTGTTATTCCATGCCCATGTTTTGACCCAATAAAGGAGAAAACAAGTCTATTTCCGATTTTCGTTTTTCAAATTCAGAAACGGGCCGTTTTCGTTTTTTTCACGTCGTCTTTTGAATCAATTAACCAATGAATGGTAGATACACAGACCAAACCAGTCTGCCACAATTCTGGTTGTCACTAGTTACCACAGCCACAAAGTCACAAACCACAACTATTTCTACGTTTTATATCTAACCTTAAAATATTAATTAAAACAATTCGATTTTTAGTTTATGATCAAATACAATTTTATGGTCACATACGTGTTTAGCAGATGCTATTGCGGGTGTAGCGAAATGCTTGTGCTTCTAGTTCCGACAGTGCAGCAATATCTAACAATTTCACAACAAATACCTAATACACAAATCTAAGTAAAGGAATGTAATTAAGAATATATAAATACATGGACGAGCAATGTCAGAGCGACAGACTAAGATACAGTAGATAATATAGAATACATTATACATATGTAAACATTAAAGTGACATTATTAAGTGACTAGTGTTTTATTTATTAAAGTGGCCAATGATTTTAAGTCTGTATGTTGGCAGCAGCCTCTGTGCTAGTGAATGCTTATTTAGCAGTCTGATGACCTTGAGATAGAAGCTGTTTTTCAGTCTCTCAGTCCCAGCTTGGATGCACCTGTACTGACCTCGCCTTCTGGATGATAGCGGGGTGAACAGGCAGTGGCTCGGGTGGTTGTCCTTGATGATCTTTTTGTCTTTCCTGTGATATCGGGTGCTGCAGGTGTCCTGGGGGGCAGGTAGTTTGCCCCCGGTGATGCGTTGTGCAGATCGCACCACCCTCTGGAGAGCCCTGTGGTTGTGGGCGGTGCAGTTGCCGTACCAGGCGGTGATACAGCCCGACAAGATGCTCTCGATTGTGCATCTATAAAAGTGTGAGGGTTTTAAGAGACAAGCCACATTTTTTCAGCCTCCTGAGGTTGAAAAGGCGCTGTTGTGCCTTCTTCCCCACACTGTCTGTGTGGATGGACCATTTCAATTTGTACGCTGATGGAACGTACCTTGCCACCTTCTCCACTGCTGTCCCATAGATGTGGATAGCGGGGTGCTCGCTCTGTTGTTTCCTGAAGTCCACAATAATCTCATTTGTTGACGTTGAGTGAAAGTTTATAGCCAATGTTGACTTCGTGTCTGTGGCATCCTAGTGGAAACCCACGATTATTTTGTGAAATGTTGAATAAAACAGAACAAAATGTGATTTCAGCCAATTTTATTCCATATTTATTTTAACAAAAAAAAAATCTTAATCAATTAAATAATTTAGATTTTCTGCTATTGCTGCAGATGCTACATCAGAGTGGGCCGTTTTGTTTCTACCGTATCTCTGAAGATACTGAAAATAAATCAGGAACATAATGACAAAAAACTACTTCATGGTTGTGTCAAAGTATTTCACAACCACATGTATTTTTTCAATATAACAGGGTAAACTTCAAAATAAGTTTGACATTCAAATCTCAAGGAGATCAATGAGAACACAGCAACGTGGCTGACAGATTCCTGATTTCCTATGATCAACAATTTATACGTTTCCGTATGTTTTAATCCTTAATGTAAAATTGCTGCACAGCTATCCATCACAAAGCTCTGTAAACTATTAATATTTAAATGATACAATTAAAAATCATACATCAAATAAAATCAATCATACCTCCCAACGTAAACAAATATATATTTTTTGGCGACATAAATCAAATGCATTTCACAAGGAGAACAATACTCATACCGATATAGATGGAGCAAAAAAAATCAAAGTAGACAAACAATGCAGCAACCACGAGAGAGACCAAGCAGCAATACTGAAAAGAGCATTAACAGAATATCAAAAAAGTGCTTCAGTATTTCAGTCAGTTCACACTTCCTGTAGGGAATTAGAAACTATGGAGATTCTCTTCCGGGAACTTTAAGGCACGTCTGACTCATGGTCTGACCCAGGGACGCACCGCACAACTGCAAATCACCTTGCGATGCTTTCCGTCTTGAACTGCGACCCAGTCTGCATTCCTGACTGAAAAAACTATTCTCACCAGCAACTATTATTGGCTAGTTTACGCCTAGATTAGTATTGATGACAACATAGTTAGATCCTTGTTTTTACAACAAAAAGTAGCACAAAAATAGTCTACATTTACTCATACATACACTATAGACTGCCCCTGGCAATCTTGAAATGTCCCAAGTTTTAACACAAGGAAGTTGTACAAATACATTTAGAAGAGAAGTAAATTTACATGTCAGGGGCAGTTTTGTTCTAGTTTCACAGTGTGACCCAGATTTTGCCCTCAATGGGGCTATTCCTATCTTAAACAATTAAACCCTCCAAAATTGCCACTTTTCCCTTGTTTATGAAATGTTGGAAACACTTTTTAAAGACGTATTTCAGGTACAGGAGTGATACCCGCCTCTACCGTGTTGTCAATTTCCCTGAAATGTGCGGAGACAACATTAACACAATCTACCAAGAACCAAACAGAGATCTGGCTTGGAATTTAGCTGTGTTAAAAAAACAAAACATAGTGACAGATGTACAATCCTCTCACAAAATTAGCAACACTTTGTTGAATAGTAATCCAATGGCGATATCTTGCTCGAACAACAAGGCAAGACCCCCCCCCCCATTGCTCAATGCCCAGTTATGAAGGCGAGGGAGCTAGCCAGAGAGAGACAAAGAGAAAGAGGTTGAGAGAGTAAGAAAACACAGTTAGAATACAGCACAGAGAAAAATAGTTATTGACCAAGGAAAAAGATGGGTAACAGAGAAAAATAATAAAGTGAACTAGAAAATGGGATGTGGGGTTGGAATTTGGAAACAGTGTCAATTGCACAATTATTTGGGTTCTCCGCACCGCACAACATTTCAGCCCTACTGGCTTTGGACTGTGTGGAGGCAGACAAACCAAATTTCGGGCTACCTCATGGAGCCTCTCCGGTGGGGAGTGGGGATAACCCCTGATTGGTTCAGGGGCTCTGGAGCCAATCTGGGGGGGGGTCAGGTCTGATCTGGCTGTGGGTAGCAGCCACGGCGGCGGTGTTACACCAGCGTGATCTCCACTTCCTCCCTCTTCTTCACCTGGCCACGAGGCTGCTGCGGCTTGGGGGGCGGCGGTGCAGCGCGGACCTGTCCATAACATACAAAGGTTATTCCTTTGAGCGCCAAGTGGAACCTCAACGAGTCTTTTCAAACCGGACAAGGGTCAGTATCCATACAGTGTGACTTACAGGTCGAATGGTGCCCCCCGCACCACCATCTGTTGGGTACCTGGGGGGCTGGGTGGAGTTCTGGGCAGGACCTGAAGGTGAGGGGGGCAGACAGAGTCATCATCACCACGTCTTGGCATAGAAATCACTACAGGGTAGTGACATTGTGCCTTAATGAAAACAACCCAGATGTGTCAAATCTCAGAATGAGGACTCTTAAAATCCATGTGGTTGTTTATTACTTGTCCACATCCCTACTTTTTTTACATGGTCTATTTTGTGTGCATTTATTATGATAAATAACATAGCCTGGTCCCAGATCTGGTTGTGCCGTCTTACCAACTCCTATGTTTGTTGTCATGCCATGGACTATAATACAGCACAAAACAGATCTGGGACCAGGCAATGAATGATATGCATTGCAATAATGTTTAAAGTGCAAAATAATAAATAGTCAGCCTTTGAGGAGTGGTTCTTACTTTGCAAGTGGCCTTTGAGTGGTGCGGGCGGTGGCCTATGGTGGCCATTGATGGAGGGGGGGCGGGGTATGGGGGAGGCGCTGGCACTGGAGGGGCTGGACTGGGGCGAGGGCAGAGTGGGGGTCAGGAGGGGGCTGCTTTGACAGGGGCTGCTATGGAACGGGCCCAGAAGGAAGGGACTCTGTGGAGAGCACTCGGAAAGAGGAGCGGGGGACGCCTAGGAAGACAGCGCACACCACAGAATGAAATAAAACAGTAATATATTGATACTGTTATACAGTATCTTTATGACGTATACTGTATGGATGAGAATGTGAGCCGTGAGAACCTTTTTTTCTCCATTCATTCCCTCATTGATTCATGTGTGTAAACAGCATATAGATAGATAGAGGACACAACATTGTATCTGTCCCATTATGGCATCTGTGATAGCATGGGCAGCGCCGTTGAGGCCATCTCCATTTTGTAGTGGTACATTGTTTACCAACTCATAGAAGTAGTAGAAGACAAACTGAAAGGATGCATACTGCCACCTGTAGTGTGTTGTTTGAACAGCTATAAAGCAAAGGTTGGCTCCTGATAAGGAAGGATCATATAATTCCATCCAGGTTCAACAAAATGGTGAAAATCCTCAATGGTGCTGCCCATGCTAAAACAGGCTTTTGGGCACTAGTCCTCTATCCATCTGTATGGTAAACAGCTCCTAGGGTGATTGCATACATGTGTGTACCTGCGGATTGCTGCTGGCCTCTCCTGAGACGTCGCCATTCTCGCTGTCTCCACTGGCACCACCCGCTGCCAGAAGGTCCTCCACAAGCACAGCAGGGAAGACACCCACGGTGCCATTGAACTCGCCCTCCCAGAAACCGTCATCCTCGTAGGTCTCGCGGCTCAGCACACGGATGATGGCGCCCTCAGGGAACGAGAGCTCCTCACCTGTCTGGCCCGCGTAGTCGTACAGGGCCTTGGCGAAGCACACTGAGGGAAAGAGAGAGTAAGAGAGCAGAATGAAGAGAACATTTAAAAAATAAATGGTCACAACATCTCAATGACATTGTTTATTCAATGTGGGGCGAATCCTAACTTTTACTTAAGTCCAATTTCCTTTCATCTCCCACTGACATCAATGCATGACTAAGTGACTTGTCCAAACGTTTCGGCAAAATTCACTGTCTCTCACCACCACTGGAGTCTCCGTTGGCAATAGGTGTGCCCGGCGTGTGCAGCTCTGACTCGGCCAGCTCAGGCTCGGTAGAGTTACTGGAGGAGTGGGAGCGAGCGTCCAGGGCGGCCAGAGACTGGAGCATGCTCATTAGGCTGTTGGACGAGGGCAGCTGCAGGTACTTCTCCGGGACATAGCCCACCTGGCCTGTCTGGTTCCTGGCCTGGAGACAATGTTGGAACACACACACACACAGGGTTATCATCAGTGATAGTAGGGCACACTGCTGCAACATGTTTTGTAATGGAAAATATAACAAAGTTCTTATTGAACAAGTTGAAGTAGTACCTCCCTATTTCACTCTGTTTCAAAAAAGTTCCCTCCCCATTGGACACAACCCCTGATGTGTACAGTAGGAGTATGATATGACTTCAGAGTACCTCTTGCTTTATTCTAGTTAAAACACAAACTGAGGTAGCGCCACTCTTGAAAAGCGCTCTGTACCTTGACCCAGTCCTCCATGTCCCCATCATCGATAACCTCCAGCACCTCCTGTTCCTCGATGGTCAGCTCGTCTGGCTGAGACGCCTGGGAGAGAAGAGAGAGGAAAGAGGTAATGTTTCATTACTGCAAGACTGCCCCAGTCAATTCCGTTAATATATTATAGGTTGGAGCTACGTGCTGCTCACAGGACCTACAGTGGGAAGAACAAGTATTTGATACACAGCCGATTTGGCAGGTTTCCCTACTTACAAAGCATGTAGAGGTCTGTAATTTTTTATCATAGGTACACTTCAACTGTGAGAGACGGAATCTAAAAAACAAAAATCCAGAAAATCACATTGTATGATTTTTAAGTAATTAATTTGCATTTTATTGCATGACATAAGTATTTGATACATCAGAAAAGCAGAACTTAATATTTGGTACAGAAACCTTTATTTGCAATTACAGAGATCATACGTTTCCTGTAGTTCTTGACCAGGTTTACACACACTGCAGCAGGGATTTTGGCCCTCTCCTCCATACAGACCTTCTCCAGATCCTTCATGTTTCGGGGCTGTCGCTGGGCAATACAGACTTTCAGCTCCCTCCAAAGATGTTCTATTGGGTTCAGGTCTGGAGACTGGCTAGGCCACTCCAGGACCTTGAGATGCTTCTTACGGAGCCACTCCTTAGTTTCCCTGGCTGTGTGTTTCGGGTCGTTGTCATGCTGGAAGACGCAGCCACGACCCATCTTCAATGCTCTTACTGAGGGAAGGAGGTTGTTGGCCAAGATCTCGCGATACATGGCCCCATCCAGCCTCCCCTCAATACGGTGCAGTCGTCCTGTCCCCTTTGCAGAAAAGTATTCCCAAAGAATGATGTTTCCACCTCCATGCTTCACGGTTGGGATGGTGTTCTTGGGGTTGTACTTATCCTTCTTCCTCTAAACACGGCGAGTGGAGTTTAGACCAAAAAGCTCTATTTTTGTCTCATCAGACCACATTACCTTCTCCCATTCCTCCTCTGAATCATCCAGATGGTCATTGGCAAACCTCAGACGGCCCTGGACATGCGCTGGCTTGAGCAGGCGGACCCTGCGTGCGCTGCAGGATTTTAATCCATGACGGCGTAGTGTGTTACTAATGGTTTTCTTTGAGACTGTGGTCCCAGCTCTCTTCAGGTCATTGACCAGGTCCTGCCGTGTAGTTCTGGGCTGATCTCTCACCTTCCTCATGATCATTGATGCCCCACGAGGTGAGATATTGCATGGAGCTCCAGACCGAGGGTGATTGACCGTCATCTTGAACTTCTTCCATTTTCTAATAATTGCGCCAACAGTTGTTGCCTTCTCACAAAACTGCTTGCCTATTGTCCTGTAGCCCATCCTAGCCTTGTGCAGGTCTACAATTGTACCCCTGATGTCCTTACACAGCTCTCTGGTCTTGGCCATTGTGGAGAGGTTGGAGTCTGTTTGATTGAGTGTGTGTACAGGTGTCTTTTAAACAGGTAACGAGTGTACTGAAAAACGAACAAGTCTGTGATAGCCGCAATTCTTACTGGTTGGTAGGTGATCAAATACTTATGTCATGCAATAAAATGCAAATTAATTACTTAAAAATCATACAATGTGATTTTCTGGATTTTTGCTTTAGATTCCGTCTCTCACAGTTGAAGTGTACCTATGATAAAAAAATACAGACCTCTACATGCTTTGTAAGTAGGAAAACCTGCAAAATCGGCAGTGTTTCAAATACTTGTTCTCCCCACTGTATATGGTACGAGGTACGGTACCATACTGCACCGCATCCAAGGTGCTGAGTTACTTGCCAGCTTAAAGATAATAGGAAAGCACTGTGTGTGGGGGTACCTTGTATGAGTAGAGCACTTTGCAGGTGAGGGGGTAGTTCCTGAGGGTACTGGAGGGGCTGGAGCTGCTGTCGTCCATCACCTCTCCACTATCTTCATCCTCCTCCCTCTCTAGGTCACCTGTACCCTAAAAACACACACACAGAAAGTTGTAGAGGATCCCTTTGAGCAAGGGAAGCCGCAGAATCTATACTTTCAATCACCTAGTGCAGGAGTGTCAAACTCATTCCATGGAGGGCCTAGTTCCTGCTGTTTTTTTTTGTTTATCCTTTCAATTATGACTTAGACAACCAAGTGAGGGGAGTTCCTTGCTAATTAAAGACCTTCATTGACCAATCAAGTGCAAGAGAGGAGCGAAAACCTGCAGTCACTCGGCCCTCCGTGGAATGAGTTTGAGACGTGACATAGTGAGAAGGTGGTTTGTAGATCAGTGACTGCAAAATTTGTAGCCTTGTTAAATCATCCTGATCTCGCAAGCTCACATGCTGTTAGCTTGGTTTCACAAGGCTAGTCAATCTCAAAACACAAACACAGCACAGGCTAAGCTAGCACCTTAAGGTTGAGAAACAGTGTCTTAAAGACGCACCTCAGCTCCCTTATGGGATTTACCTGAGACCGGCAAATTCCAGTAGGCAGGTATAAAGGGGACAAAATGACAAATCGAGATGCGTTTGTGTGTATGAAATGTTGACTCGTATTTGAATACATAATGTGTGTTTTGTGACTCACGGAGAGTGAAAGATCATGGGCATTTAGGTTGGCCCACCGCTCGTTCTCCAGTTCCTCCATCACCTGGTTCATGGCGCTCTTCAGCCACGTCTCCACTGTGATGCCTGCCTCTCTCAGTAGAGCCAGACGAGCATCTGCCTTCAGCTTCACGGTCTGGAGTTAGTGACATATTATGAATTTCATGCTTATTCCCTCCTAATTCCAGGAATCTACGAACTGGGATTTCTGGAAAACCTGGGACTTTGCAACCCTAGTAATGACTCTGATGCTATAATAAAAAGCTCCATTAGAACTATGTTGGATGTATTCTGCCTTATCCACCAACAGGGGGCATCAGAGGCAAGAGCTGGCCCACTGATAAACAAACCTCAGTAAGGGATCACACACACATGTGAGCACTGGTGGAATCATAACCATGGTCTCCTGCTCAGGAAACCAACGTCTCCTTCTTGGGCCAAGGGTGACAGATTTGAAGCAGCAGGCAGGGCTACCTCATTGCTCTCGAGTGGCGCAGTGGTCTAGCACTGCATCTCAGCGCTAGAGGCGAGACCCTGGTTCGAATCCAGGCTATATCACAACTTGCCGTGATTGGGAGTCCCGTAGGGCGGCACACAATTGGCCCAGTGTTGTCCGGTGTAGGCCGTCATTGTAAATAAGAATTTGTTCTTAACGGACTTGCCTAGTTGAATAAATAAAAAATAAAATCACAATCCTACTAAACTTCACTACACACACGCACAAGTTTACCTCTGCTCTCCGCAGGTTCTCCCTGGCCTCCTCCATCTTGAGCTCTAGCTCGCTGAGGTTCTGCTCCGGAAGCCCCTGTTGGGTCCCATAGTCCTCCAGGGCCTGAAAGGTAACATGTAGAGAACAAACCAATCTTAATGGCTGCGTCTGAAATGGCGCCCTATTCCCTGCATAGTACAGTAGACAAAACCTATGATAAATCTTAAAAGAAACTACACCACCACACAATGAAAAGGAGGAACCAAATCAAAAGCAGGAAATGCTAAAACAATAGGGCCATGAAAATGAGAAACGCTGAAATAATCAAGCAATAAATGGTAGACAACATTACAGTGAATAGAAGAAATTGTAAAACTCTCACAGATAAAGCATGACTCATTTAATATAATTTCAAGTAACGGGGTTGTTAAAGGGCCATGTTACATCCTGGTTTACTGGAAAACACTTGTCAGAGTTTGGCCAAGAACTACCTACATCCGTTATCTTATCACCAAATTTGAACAACAAACCATCAGGCCAGTAGGGCGATGGTTCGAACGTTTCCTAAACGTTATCACTTCCCTTCCCTCTGACACAGTGCAAGCATCATAAAACGGATTAATTATTAGTATTTTATATTGGAAGTGTACTGAAGTTGAACAAATCTGAGCCCGTATTCATAAAGTCATAAAGTCTATGAGTCCATGTAATCTTATCTAAAAGGCAGAAAACTTTTCCTAGATCAGCACTCCTACTCTGAGACACTTTGAATAGGCGATCCCTCGCTCTCGCTTTTGAAAATTTCCATCCCTTTCTCTTTTCCTCCCTCTCTCTCTCTCACCCTCTGACTGTGGATGATGCTCTTGTGTTCTCGTGCCACTCGGGTCGCCCACTTCCGTGCCTCCTTATCCAGACTGTGCTCCTCCACTGTGCCACTCTCCTTCTGCAACTGCCCCACCTAGTGACCAGGGATGATGTATAGGGGAGGGAGAGAGAGAGTTGAATAATAATTGATAATATTCAGCTAAACATATTCAGCATCCGTATCTGTCCGTGCATCTATTAAAATAAGTCAAAAAGACATAATATATGGTACATATAAAACAGACATTCACCTAAATATTTATGGTTGGATATTGGAGCTGGTATTCGTTTGAGGGTGAATGTTGGCAAATATTATGAAATTAGATTTTTGAGGAATGAACTCAAGGCGGCGTAGCAAAAAACATTATTCCACTATTGAGGCAGACGACAAAACAGTGTATGTTTGTGTCGAAAGGAAAACAACCTAGAGGAAAGCACTTCCTCTATGGATGACCTCACAAGAGGAACACAGCCAATCCATGAAAGGCAAGGTCTCTAAATCAGGGATGTAATCAGTACAATGTGAAATGTCTGATATTTGCTCGGGGGTAGGTTGATTCCAATAATATAGGATTAGAAGGCGATCAGAAAAACATAAATTCCAGATTTAAAATGGAATAATCTTGTTCTTATTTCTCTCCACAACTCATCTACAAGGCGTGAAGTCTCAGTCCAGGCCTCTCTGATGTGTAATGTGATATGTTCTGAACACTGAAAAATATAAAGGAATAGAGCTGACACGGTTCTCTAGTCTACATGACCTACAATCATATTCGTTCTACATAATAGACTTATATCAGAACGTTCTGTAACACTAAGTGTTCATTATCCACCAAACAGAAGAAAACGTACTGAAACGGGGAGGGACGTCCCTGGACTTGTCTAATAATCAAAACGCTAATGTTTGTTTCCTAATACAAAATGATTTGAAACATTTTCCATTGCACTCGGTAATGAACAGAGATCACTGGCCATCTGATGGACACGCGCAACAGGACCACAAAGTTTGGTCTCACCTCTCCTCAGGAGGTGTATAGGTCAACTCCTATGACTGATGATGACCCCTGGCATGATTCATGCGCACACATCTGATTAATCTCTAAGCCCTGACAAAATAATAAACACAGTCCAAATGGCTAAATGTATAATTATGAGTACATTCAGCGAGAGAGAGCGAGAGAGCTCTTCGGTCACAATAATATGCGCTTTTATCTATTCTAAAACACAGACACCCCTACCATTTGTATTTCAAATATTTGCACATTGTTAAATCACTGTACACAGCTGATAACATTAGAAATGCCTTTATCTTTCAGAAACCTTGGTGTATGCAATATTTAAATCAAATTTTATTGGTCACACAAATAGTTAGCAGATGTTAATGCGAGTGTAGCGAAATGCTTGTGCTTCTAGTTCCGACAGTGCAGTAATATCTAACAATTCCCCAACAACTACCTAATACACACAAATCTAAAGGGGTGAATGAGAATATGTACATATAAATATTTGGATGAGCGATTGCCGAGTGACATATGAGTAATGTAAGATATGTAAACATTTTTAAAGTGGCATTGTTTGAAGTGACTAGTGATCCATATATTAAAGTGACCAGTGATTGGGTCTCAGTGTAGGCAGCAACCTCTGAGTTAGTGATTGCTGTTTACTGTTCATTTCTAGTTTGTTTTGTTTCTTTACATTTTTATGTTTTGAATTACATGTCAATAAAACCCATTTCAATTACGTCAGTAAAGCCCCTTTGAATTGAGAAAGTGATACCGTGCGAGAAAGAACGAGCCAGAGCAAAAAAGAACAGAAAGCCAGCGAGGGAGAGTGCGAGAGCCAGCGAGGGAGAGAGCGAGAGCCAGCGAGGGAGAGAGCGAGAGCCAGATACGGATACTTCTGTCACATTGTTTAGGGAGAGGAAAGGGGGGGTAGGTTTGAGGGAGGTGGAGGGTGCAACTGCATCACTAAATGTTTTCTTTAGGAACAGGCCACCGCTTGTTTCACTACCAACGGAAAACAACGAGGGTCTTGGAGACAAACACCCTCTGCAGGCGGCAGAGGATGCGGACAAGTGCACTGGCGAGCAGACGGACTGACTGGCAGGCTGGGTCAGTTGAGAACATGTTCCTCTGGGGCTCGCATGCACACCATATACATACACACCATAAACCATACAAACAAACCTGCGTGCAATGAATTGATACGCAAAACAACGCTGGATTCAAAACTTTGAATTTTTCAATTTAAACTACTATACAAAATTCTTGCAATTAATATAATGTTATATATATGGGGGATACAATCTTCCCAGCTCTGCAGATTCTGCTGTGAGGAGGCAGAGTCGTTAGATCATTTATTTTGGTATTGTACATATGTAGCTCGTTTTTGGTCACAGGTCCAGGAATGGATGAAGAATTGCAACATTTGCCTAGAACTAACGCTACAGATAGCAATACTGGGTGATTTGAAAAGCCATAGTCAAATCAATCAATAATATAATTATTTTAGCAAAAATGTTTATTTTTCATTTACAATCTGTAGAAGCTATGAGAATAGGAAGGTTCAATTATTTTGTGAAGCATCACAGCACAGTTGAAAAATATATGGCAAATAGAAATCCGAAATGGATGATGTTGAGAGATAGATGGGAGGGGTTGAATGGAGCTGAAGGGTGGGACTAATAACAAGATAAACATTGTAAAGCATACAGGATCTGTAAAATGTATATAGGTTCGGAACTTTTGTGAAATAGCATAGTTACAAATAGAAATCAAACTGGATGGACATCAGAAATAGAGGAAGGACTAAGAACAAACAAGAGAGAACTATTGTAAAGTAGACTGTGTCTGTAAAATGTGTATAAGATGTAGAAATTGAAGGTAAAAGCAGAAGTGTTTATTAGTTTACTCCAATTGGGGGATCGGCGGTAGGGTTTGCAGGGAATAATAATAAAGGTATATTCTTTAAAAAAAGTATGTCTATATAGGTATGTGTATGTATATATGTGTATATGTATGCATGTGTTTATGGATATATATATATATATTTACAACAAAAAAATACCGGGGATTGGAAATGATGCAGACAATTACATTGGAAGCTAACATTCTTTCCGCAATTTTAAACTGATCCACCCCTTTAAAAAAAAAACCTGCGTGCAACACAAACACACTCACCAAAACACAAGCATTGCATGTAATGGACGTCACTGTCATTTAACAGCTTGCTTCCTCCCTCACAGGTCCACTACTGTGATGGATTTTACAAATCCCAATCCTGTCTCGCAATGCCTTAGCCAGCTACGCCAAAGAAAAGCTAGCAATTCAATGGCATGGGTAGAGGCATTTCAAGTTGAGGAGTGAGCCTACAAATTCAACTTGGTTACACATATGCACAAAGCATGTACGGTAGAGCAGGTTAGCTAGCCTAGCGGTGAAGAAGGACCAGTGGTTCTACAAGAGGGTAGCTTTAGCATAGCTAGTGTGTAGCGTAGCACTAGCCAACACGTTCCATGAGAGAAGTAGCATTAGCGTAGCATTAGCGTAGCACTACTACCCACCGTGTCAGTGTTGATGGGCTGGAAGAGGATGGCTGGGGTACTGTGGAACACTTGGTTCTGCTGTACAAACTGCTGCTGGTGAAAGTCCTGCATCATCTGAAGAGAACACACGAACATACGCAGATGCACACACACATGCAGACACGCACACATAGCCATTTAGTTAACCTCATAATACAGCACAATAGAAGCAACTGATAATCTGAAAGAGGCATAAAGGGATTAGAATAGATAAAACTCATTATCATGACAGAAGAGGCCTATGTCATCGGCGAGTGACCACACTGTTCTTATTTAAGCCAGGGCCATCAAAGGACCACTGACAGTCAGAGCAGAGTGCAGCATGACCTAAAGTCACAGGGGAGCATTCACGGTCACCTCAAGGGTCATAGGAAGATTACCAGAGAGAGGTCAAAACTATACACCCACACACACAGCCTGCTGTGGCGTCACAGTGAAAGAGGAACTATATGAGTCAGCCGGTAGAAATCTGACCCCTCTGTGGGATCTGGCACCTACAGCTCGCTGCCTCCCTGCATTTACACAGTACCAGTCAATAGTTCAGACACAACTACTCATTCCAGGGATTTTTCATTATTTTTACTATTTTCTACATTGCAGAATAATAGCGAAGACATCAAAACAATGACATAACAAATATGGAATCATGCAGTGTTCTTCAAAGTAGCCACCCTTTGCCTTGATGACAGCTCTGCACACTCTTGACATTCTCTCAACCAGCTTCACGAGGTAGTCACCTAGAAAGCATTTCAATTAACAGGTGTGCCTTGTTAAAAGTTCATTTGTGAAATTTCTTTCCTTCTTAATGCGTTTGAGCCAATCAGTTGTGTTGTGACGAGGTGGTATACAGAAGATAGCCCTATTTGGTAAAAGACCAAGTCCAAATTATGGCAAGAACAGCTCAAATAAGCAAAGAGAAACAACAGTCCATCATTACTTCAAAGACATGAAGGTTTGTCAATCCGGAACATTTCAAGAACTTTGAAGGTTTCTTCAAGTGCAGTCGCAAAAACCATCAAGCGTTATGATGAAACTGGCTCTCATGAGGACCGCCACAGGAAAGGAAGACCCAGAGTCACCTCTGTTGCAGAGGATACGTTCATTAGAGTTACCAGCCTCAGAAATTGCAGCCCAAATAAATGCTTCACATAGTTCAAGTAACAGACATCTCAACATCAACTGTTCAGAGAGACTGTGTGAATCAGGTCTTCATGATCAAATTGCTGCAAAGAAACCACTACTAAAGGACACCAATAAGAAGAAGAGACTTGCTTGGGCCAAGAAACACAAGCAATGGACATTGGACCAGTGGAAATCTGTCCTTTGGTCTGATGAGTCCAAAATTGATTTTTTTTGGTTCCAACCGCCATGTCTTTGTGAGACGCAGAGTAGGTGAACGGATGATCTCTGCATGTGTATTTCCCACCATGAAGCATTGCGGAGGAGGTGTGATGGTGCTTTGCTGGTGACACTGTCTGTGATTTATTTAGAATTCAAGGAACACTTAACCAGCATGGCTACCACAGCATTCTGCAGCGATACACCATCCCATCTGGTTGGCGCTTAGTGGGACTATCATTTGTTTTTCAACAGGACAATGACCCAACACACCAACAGTCTGTGTAAGGGCTATTTGATCACTCAACCTCAACCCAATTGAGATGGTTTGGGATGAGTTGGACCACAGAGTGAAGGACAAGCAGCCAACAAGTGCTCAGCATATGGTGGAAACTCCTTCAAGACTGTTGGAAAAACATTCCAGGTGAAGCTGGTTGAGAGAATGCCAAGAGTGTGCAGAGCTGTCATCAAGGCAAAGGTTGACTACTTTGAAGAATCTAAAATATATTTCAATTTGTTTAACACTTTTTTGGTTACTACATGATTCCATATGTGTGATTTCATAGTTTTGATGTCTTTACTATTATTCTACAAGGTAGAAAATATTAAAAATAAAGAAAAACCCTGAATAGGTGTCCAAACTTTTGACTGGTACTGTACGTTCATGCTGGGTTGAGCGGAAACTAACTGTAAACTACAGTCGGGTTACAGAAACACAAGATGACCCCAAGAGCCCAGGACTAAGATCGCTGAGGGGTAACCTAATAGGTAGGAAGACAACAGCCTATTGGGATAAGTAATCTCTAAATCCTTAAAGCTAGATTCCATAGTTGCTACATAAATTTTTGGACTTAAATTATATTATACCCATAGATTTGTCTAGAATATCATTTATAAATGCCTCATGAGCTTTGTTTAATGGTCGTACCCCATCAGAACCCAAAACATAAGCTTGCCTCACTCCACTGGTTGGAAACAACGTAAACAAACACTTGTATAGCCTCAAAACATGGTTAAAGCTATACATTTGATATCATGGAGGGTCAGTCGTTGCACGCATAACTCTCTAGCCCCATCCCTGAGCTTTTTAGCAAAACAGGGGTGGGGAGATGCTTTGTTTTGTTTAAATGAACAATTCTAGCTTTAAAAGAAAAATATGGAACTAAACAATGGTATACATGCTAACTTGACCATCTGGGTTTTGAACCTGGGTCTCTTGCACACTGAGCTAAAGCCTAGGCATTAGCTTGGGGGAGTTAATGCAATCCTTCAGCTTTCAGACAAGGTTCTGATCTAACCACCTGTTACACCGACTTCCCAGCATTCTCTGCATAGAAGAATGCTGGGGAGAAAAAAAAACTCCAATAAAAGCCTGGTTTGTGCTGTATAGCCAATATCATTAGACCATAGGAGTTGGCAAGACAGCACAAACAGATCTTGGTCCAGGCTAGTTCAATGAAGGATAATACCTGGGGCCATTAGTATCAAGCATCCCACAATTCCCCGTTCAAGTTTCATTTCCTATACATTTTTTCATCTAAAAGGCTAAACTGATTCTGGATCAGCGCTCCTTCGAGACACTTGACACACGGCCACTGGGCTAGTTTGCGTGCGCTCACCCCATTGGAGTTCTCCAGGAGGATGTTGAAAGTGTTGTGAACAGCCTGATAGGACTCAAGCTCCATCTGGCACAGAGAGACCAGGTAGTCCTTCACCTGCTCATAGATGCTCCCATCCAGGACCTGAGGAGCGCAGTAAACAGGGAAATAACTTAACTTGTAATTTATCAGTAATGCAGCAATAACCCTCCATCTCACACACTCGCACACTGGTGGTGGCATTCCAGGTAGTCTGTTTTTGCAGTCATGCTAACTATGACACAGCAATCACCTGAGATATGAGGCAACTGCAAAAAAAAGTACCTGGAATGCCCGCATACTTTGTGTGTGCCAACGCCTCACCTTAATGCAGTCGATCAGGTCAGTGTCGTAATAGCGCTGCTGGTGAGCGTTAGCCGCAGCTAGCGTGAGGAGATAGTCGTTCCTGGCATGGGTGGCTTTGGAGTTACACTCACTCCTCTTGGCTTTCAGCTGAAAACATGCACATCAGTAACTTAGTTTGATAGTTGTACTTTTTTTCTCCATTCCCATATGCACTTGAGTTTGTAGTCATGGCCAATTGGCCTTACATAAAATGGATTCATTTAATTCTCTCACCTTTACACTTGCCCTCTGCAGACTGGACCTGGATTGGAAGAGACTCAGTTTGGACCTGGACAGAACAGAGGGAGAGATGGAACATATATGTGAACAGAGTTACACAAGACCAATGATTCCCTATAGTCTTTTACATTGTCACTCCTGTACATTCGTGAGGATTGGATAGGTAGCATTACGGCAATAGCTCCACCTTTCCCTCAGATTTGTTACCCATCTGATCCTCTCAAATCTCCACAGGGCCGTAGGGGTAGGATTTTTTTGTTTGTGTGTGTGCGTGCACGTACTTGGCGTCCTGCTCGGCCTTGTCCCTGACGGCCTGGGCCATGGTCTCTGTCTCCTGATACTTCTTCCTGGTCTTAGCCAGCTCCTTCACCGAGTCCTGCAGCTCTGCCTGCACCAGCATCAGCTGGTCAATACACTGAACAAATAACCAGAGGACATACAGTCAGCTGGTCAGTACACTGGAGAATAGTGCTGAGCGATTAACCAACTTTTCTGGGGGTTTTCTGTTATTAAACAACTAATTGACTGATGTCGGTTCAATTACTTGAATTCCATTTAGACAGACTGCTCAGAGAGGAAGAGGCAAAAGTGAGAGGTCTGCGAAGTCTATTGGCTTAGTTTGGACCTAAGCTTGTCGCCTGCATTCCCGCCTTTGGGACAACAACTCCCATTGTTAGGCGGTAAACGGGAGCATCTCGTCATTATATACAGATCTTTGGACGGATACATTTTACACCTGCTACATTAGGTTAGATACACAGACTGCATAGACCACATGAGAGAGTAATGTACACAACGACAAGAGGGACAGAGACAGTTTGTGAAAGTATGCCTTATCAACTTTGAAGAACTAGTAAAATGATTGTCAGACAGCTCTGCAGCATAATATGCAGTTTGGCAAAATACGAAGACCGTACAGTATGGGGAGCACATAGGTGTTATATGGCCTGGCTGCCTGCTACTGCCTGAGCAGAGATGATTACTTTAAGGAATGAGCAATAATAAAGCCATCAAATAAAAACTAAGTAGCTGAAATATTGCATAGTAATTTCCTATTTTTCTATTGATGTCTACCCAATGTGGACCTGACAGAGACAATGAAATATTATCAATGTTCACTATTTTGGGCTTTGGAATTTCCATTAAAAGCTCTAAAATCAATGTAACGTCATTATCTCATCATGCATTTCATGTTTAAAAAAATAGTCGCAACCAAAAACCGTGATAATTTCTTAAATAATTGAACCGAAACCTAAATAGACCTAAAAAAGCACTAATAGCTCAGCTCTACTGGAGAAACAACCAGACATACAGTCAGCTGGTCAATACACATAGTCAGCTGGCACAGTATGGCTCATGTGGTGAAACATGTCAAATATCCTGACTCATTGCTAATACAGTTACCCGAGCCATGGTTCACTTCCTTCACTCAGACAGTACAGGACTATCAGGGCAATGACTGGCCAATAGCTTCTACCCCCAGACCATGAATAGCCACTAGGCAGCTACCTGCTCCCCCCACCCTGCAATTACATCTGCGTTCCTGTACATGTGACTAACAACATACCTGGACAAGCATGCCTGTTCCACTGGTAGCCATTCTAAGATGTTTGTACTAAGAATAAATATTATATTCCTATTAGGTCAGTCAGGGTGAACAAGAGGGTGCTAGTTGATGGTAGCCAGTGGAACATGGATAGAGATAAATAGAGAGCAAGTGTTGGCCAAAGCCAGACATCCAGTGATCATATGGACAGGGCGGCCATGTGGCCAACTCTTAGCTGATATTGAAGCAAAGCGTCCAGGCTTGGGTATGTTCAGTAGGGTGAAAACGTTTCAAAATGGACTAAAACATGGAGGTAAGGTTTTGCTACAGTGTGCCAAACTGAACATGACCCAGTATATGAAAAGAGCATACCAAGAAAAACATTGTTTGCTGAAGTGTGAAGGCCCACCTGAACTATGACCCAGTATATATTAATACAGTGTCTTGCAAAAGTATTCAGACCCCCTTGGATGTCTTCACTTTTGTTACAAAGTGGGATTAAAATTTATTGAATTGTCTTTTTTTGTTGTCAATTTACACACAAATACTCTGTATTTTCAGTGGAAGAATTATTATTTATTTAAGATAAATTCAGAACTAAAATAGTCGTTGCAGAAGTATTCAGCCATTTTGTTTAGGCAAGCCTACATTTGTTTAGAAGACAAATTTGATATAACAAATCATATAAGTTACATGGACACACTTTTTTAATGACTAACACTTCCTCTGTCCCCCATACATATAACATCTGTAAAGGTCCCTCAGTCAAGTATTGAATTTCAAGCATAGATTAAACTACAAATATCAGGGAGCTTTTCGAAAGCCTCAAAGGGCAGTGATTGGTAAATTGATAACAATAACAAAATCAGACATTGAATCTCTCTTTAAGCATGGTCAAGGTAATAATTATGCTGTGGAGTATGTATTAAACCACAAAGACACAGGGGTCTTACCATGAGGCCATTGGGGATTTTAAGACAGCTACAGAGTTCAATGGCTGTGATGGGAGAAAACAGAGGATGGATCAACAACATTGTAGTCGACTCCACTCTTAATGACAGAGTGAAAATCTATGGCAAGACTTAAATTGCTGTCTAGTCATGATCCCCAATGTTGACAGAGCTTGAAGAATGGTTAAAATAATGGGCAAATATTGCACAATGCAGGTGGGCAAAGCTCTTATAGACTTACCCAGGAAGACTCACAGCTGTAATCAATGCCAAAAAGTGTTTCTAACATGTATTGACCCAGGGAGTTGAATACTTATGCAACGACTATATTTTATAGTTATTTCATTGTTATTATTATATATTTTTTTAAATGTTACTATTTTTCCTTCCACTTTGACATTAGAATATTTTGTGTAGACTGTAGACAAAAAAAAGTACAATTCAATCAATTTGAATCCCACTTTGTAACACAATAAATCCAAGGGGCCTGAATACTTTTGCACAGCCCTGTATATACAGTGCATTCGGAAAGTATTCATACTCCTTGACTTTGGGTCGGCAGGTAGCCTAGTGGTTAGAGTGTTGGGCTTGTAACCGAAAGGTTGCTAAATCGAATCCCTGAGCTGTCAAGGTAAAAATTAGTTGTTCTGCCCCTGAACAAGGCAGTTAACCCATTGTTCCTAGGCCATCATTGTAAATAAGAATTTGTTCGTAACTGACTTGCCTAGTCAAATATGTACACATTTTGTTAGATTCATCAAGGATCTCTGTACTTTGCTCCGTTCATCAGCCCCTCGATCCTGGCTGTTCTCCCAGTCCCTGCTGAAAAACATCCCCCATCGCAATGCTGCCACCACGCTTCACCGTAGGGATGGTGTCAGGTTTCCTCCAGACGTGACGTTTGGCATTCAGGTCAAAGAGTTCAATATTATTTCCATCAGACCAGAGAATCTTGTTTCTCATGGTCAGAGTCCTTTAGGTGCCTTTTCAAATCAACTCAAAATGTATTGGTCACATACACGTGTTTACCAGATGTTATTGCGGGTGTAGCGAAATGCTTGTGATTCTAGCTCAGGCAGTGCAGTAATATCCAACAGTTTCACAACACAACAACAAAAATGCACGTAAATCTAAGTCGGGTTGCAAAGGGTCAGAAACTTCCCGGGAAATTTCCGGAAATTTTCCATAGGAAGTTAAGTCCTGGAATTTTGCATAAATCCATCAAAAAAAGTTAGCTTATAACAGTGAACCTTTTTTTGTGGGATACACAAGGCAATTCTAGGTCTTGTGGCATATTTTGGTTAAACTATCCCCAATTCAATAGAATTGCAACCCTCTGCATGCACAGTACATTCTTCCATCACATGTCCTGCTGATTCTCAAGATCTTGCACACTAATGAGATGCTATTGAGCCCAAACTATACACTTTCTGAGCCGAGGACTACATGCTTTCTGGTAAGTTTTGATTACAATACTGAGTGGAGTGAATATAAACTCAGCAAAAAAATAAACGTCCCTTTTTCAGGACCCTGTCTTTCAAAGATAATTAGTAAAAATCCATATAACTTCACAGATCTTCATTGTAAAGGGTTTAAACACTGTTTCCCATGCTTGTTCAATGAACCATAAACAATTATTGAACATGCACCTGTGGAACGGTCGTTAAGACACTAACAGCTTACAGGCGATAGACAATTAAGGTCACAGTTATGAAAACTTAGAACACTAAAGAGGCCTTTCTACTGACTCTGAAAAACACCAAAAGAAAGATGCCCAGGGTACCTGCTCATCGGCGTGAACGTGCCTCAGGCATAGTACAAGGAGGCATGAGGACTGCAGATGTGGACAGGGCAATAAACTGCAATGTCCGTACTGTGAGACACCTAAGAGAGTGATACAGGGAGACAGGACGGACAGCTGATCGTCCTCGCAGTGGCAGACCACGTGTAACAACACCTGCACAGGTTCGGTACATCCGAACATCACACCTGCGGAACAGGTACAGGATGGCAACAACAACTGCCAGAGTTACAACAGGAATGCACAGTCCCCCCATCAGTGCTCAGACTGTCCGCAATAGGATGAGAGAGGCTGGTCTGAGGGCTTGTAGGCCTGTTGTAAGGCAGGTCCTCACCAGACATCACCGGCAACAACGTTGTCTACGGGCACAAACCCAGCGTCGCTGGACCAGACAGGACTGGCAAAAAGTGCTCTTCACTCTTCACGGTTTTGTCTCACCAGGGGTGATTGTCGGATTCGTGTTTATCGTCGAAGGAATGAGCGTTACACTGAGGCCTGTACTCTGGAGCGGGATCGATTTGAAGGTGGATGGTCCGTCATGGTCTGGGGCGGTGTGTCACAGCAGCATCGGACAGCTTGTTGTCATTGCAGGCAATCTCAATGATGTGTGTGACAGGGAAGACATCCCTCATGTGGTACCCTTTCTGCAGGCTCATCCTGACATGACCCTCCCCACAATTCCAGTGGGTCAGAAGTTTACATACACTAAGTTGACTTTGCCTTTAAACTCAAATCAAATGTATTTATATAGCCCTTCGTACATCAGCTGATATCTCAAAGTGCTGTACAGAAACCCAGCCTAAAACCCCAAACAGCAAGCAATGCAGGTGTAGAAGCACGGTGGCTAGGAAAAACTCCCTAGAAAGGCCAAAACCTAGGAAGAAACCTAGAGAGGAACCAGGCTATGTGGGGTGGCCAGTCGTCTTCTGGCTGTGCCGGATGGAAATTATAACAGAACATGGCCAAGATGTTCAGATGTTCATAAACCGACCAGCATGGTCGAATAATAATAAGGCAGAACAGTTGAAACTGGAGCAGCAGCACAGCCAGGTGGACTGGGGACAACAAGGAGTCATCATGTCAGGTAGTCCTGGGGCATGGTCCTAGGGCTCAGGTCCTCCGAGAGAGAGAAAGAGAGAAGGAGAGAATTAGAGAACGCACACTTAGATTCACACAGGACACCGAATAGGACAGGAGAAGTACTCCAGATATAACAAACTGACCCTAGCCCCCCGACACAAACTACTGCAGCATAAATACTGGAGGCTGAGACAGGAGGGGTCAGCATGACAATGCCACCAGCCACACTGCTCGTTCTCTGCGTGATTTCCTGCAAGACAGGAATGTCGGTGTTCTGCCATGGCCAGCGAAGAGCCCGGATGTCAATCCCATTGAGCACATCGGGGACCTGTTGGATCGGAGGGCGAGGGCTGTGGCCAATCCCCCCAGAAATGTCCGGGAACTTACAGGTGCCTTCGAAGAGTGGGGTAACATCTCACAGCAAGAACGGGCAAATCTGGTGCAGTCCATGAGGAGGAGATGCACTGCAGTACTTAATGCAGCTGGTGGCCACACCAGATACTGACTGTTACTTTTGATTTTGACCCCCCCTTTGTTCAGGGACACATTATTCCATTTCTGTTAGTCACATGTCTGTGGAATTTGTTCAGTTTGTCGGAGTTGTTGAATCTTATGTTCATACAAATATTTACACATGTTAAGTTTGCTGAAAATAAACGCAGTTGACAGCAAGAGGACGTTTATTTTATATGTCACACATGATTGTGTTAACTAGTAAATAGTAGCCTACAGCAAAGTGTGTTTAAATCATTTTTAACTTGTTAACTTCTTGACGCACCCATCCCGTTAGCGGGATCATTTTCATCAACACCTGCTGAATTGCAGTGTGTCAAATTCAAATTAAATAACTAAAAATATTTAATTTCCGTGAAATCACAAGTGCAATTTGGCAAAACACAGCGTAGCTTGTTGTTAATCCACCTGGCGTGTCAGATTTCAATACAGCTTTTCGGCGAAAGCATAACAAGCGTTCATGTAAGAACATCTCTCTCACTAGACAAAATATTGCCAAGTAGATTGGTCACGAAAGTCAGAAAAGCTATAGATTAAATCGCTTACCTTTGATGATCTTCGGATGTTTGCACTCATGAGACTCCCAGTTACACAATAAATGTTCCTTTTGTTCCATAAAGATTATTTTTATATCCAAAATACCTCCATTTGTTTGGCGCATTATGTTCAGAAATCCACAGACTCGAGCGGTCACGACATCGTAGAAGAAAATTCAAATAGTATCCGTAATGTCCACAGAAACATGTCAAAAGTTTTATTATAATCAATCCTCAGGTTGTTTGTAAAATATATAATCAATAATATATCAACCGGGACTGTCGCTTTTTTAATAGGAGAAGGAGAGACAATGGCTGCCCCATTCTGTTGCGCAAGGAAAACTCTGCGAACACCCAGCTATCCACTGACGCGATGTTATCTTTCTCGCTCATTTTTCAAAATAAAAGCCTGAAACTATGTCTAAAGGTTAATATCCCTTTAAATGGAGGCAAGGCATCCAATGGAACAGAGAGCTTTCAGGAAAAACAGCACTTCCTGGTTTGATTTTCCTCAGGTTTTCGCCTGCAATATCAGTTCTGTTATACTCACAGACAATATTTTGACAGTTTTGGAAACTTTAGAGTGTATTCTATCCTAATCTGACAATGATATGCATATTCTAGTGTCTGGGCCTGAGAAATAGGCAGTTTCAAATGGGTATGTTTTTTAGCCAAAAACAAAAATCCTGCTCCCTACACTCAAGAAGTTAACATTTTATGCTAGTTAGTTTTTGCTACCATGTCGGTTTTAGCTTGCTTGAGCCTGCTAATTGAGGAGTGTTAATTCACCCGTTTCCATAAATGTTTATTTTAAAACATTTATCTTACAAAGGAGTTGTTTAATATAACTGTTTAACTATTTATCTGTACATGGAATTGTATGTTTCTTTTTACAAATTTTTTAGAATCTTTACAAGAAAATGGATGCATTTCACTGCAGCTAATGTAGAAAAGCTGTGTACATTTGCAAATACTGTGCCAAGTCATATGTGAAAAATGCAACAAAGATACAAAAATCATTTGGTCAAGTGCCTAAAGTTCCCTCAGCGCTCACAACAAGCAACTTCTGACAAAAGTCCCTCTAAATCTATTCAAGGTGATAATGATGAATCAGACACCCTATTGATAGCAACAGCTCATGGTCCTCCTGGAATCAGAAGTTTTTTTTGACTCAATGGAGGAATGTAGTCAGAGAAATGGTGATGAATGTCTTGCTCGAGCTGTGTATGCAACTGGTTCACTTCTGATGCTCACAGGCAATGTGTATTGAAAGAGATTTCTGAGTAATGTTCACCCAGCATACACCCCTCCAACCAGACATGCTTTATCTACTAATTTGCTGGATACAGAGTTCAACAGAGTTAAAGTGAAGGTCAAGAAAATCATAGAGAAAGCAGACTGTATGTGGACAAGGAATAATGAACTACATTATCTCCACCCCTCAACCAATATTCTACAAGAGCACAGACACAAGGGACAACAGACACACCGGTCTCTACATTGCGTATGAGCTGAAGGCAGTCAATGACCTTGGACCAAAGAAGGTATTTGCACTGGTGACAGACAATGCTGTGAACATGAAGGCTGCTTGGTCTAAAGTGGAGGAGTCCTACCCTCACATCACACCCATTGGCTGTGCTGCTCATGCATTGAATATGCTCCTCAAGGACATCATGGCACTGAAAACAATGGATACACTCTACAAGAGAGCCAAGGAAATTGTTAGTTATGTGAAGGGTCATCACGTTATAGCAGCAATCTACCTCACCAAGCAAAGTGAGAAGAATAAGAGCGCCACATTGAAGCTGCCCAGCAACAGCCATTGTGGTGGTGTTGTCATCATGTTTGACAGTCTCCTGGAGGGGAAAGAGTCTCTCTAAGAAATGGCTATATCAAAGTCTGCCGATATGGTCAGCCCCATCAAGAGGATCCTCCTGGATGATGTATTTTGGGAGAGAGTGGTAAGCAGCCTGAAACTCCTGAAACCTATAGCAGTAGTCATTGCATGGATTGAGAGAGACAATGCCATCCTGTCTGCTTGCAGATGTCAGAGCAGAAATCCGTACTGCCCTGCCCACTTCACTGTTGCTCCAAGTAGAGGAAACTGCAGTTATGAAATACATCAAAAAGCATGAAGACTTCCGCCTGAAGCCCATACACGCCGCAACTTACATGTTAGACCCCAAGTATGCTGGCAAGAGCAACCTGTCTGGTGCAGAGATCAACAAGGCCTATGGTGTCATCATAACTGTGTCTCGCCACCGTGGCCTGGATGAGGGCAAGGTTCTGGGCAGTCTGGCGAACTGGTCCTTGTTTGGGAACACACACACACCAAAGCAAGCAACAGGCTGACCAAAAACAAGGGTTGAAAAATTGTGGTGGTCATCTGGGCAAATGAGGCTTTTTGAGCCCAACAACAAGCCATCCTCAACAAGGTTGGAAAGTGACAGTCAAGATGAGGCCTCAGAGTCTGATGTTCAAGAGGTGGACATTGAGAAGGTCCAGGGAGAAGCTTTAGTTTCTAGACTATCATTTTACATGATGATATGATATGATATAAACGTTTTTGGGAGATGCGATGGATCTTTCAATATTCCCTTTCTTTTGTTGTTCAGTGAAATCATCCCATGTGAAGAGTCAACTCATTTCATTAAAGTTAAATTCGTAACTAAAATGTTTTTTTTTGTTATATTGGAAGGATTTAATAATATATATAAATGTGTCAAAGCGGCATTGGACTAAGATACGGTGGCATAGTATAGAGTACAGTTTCATTTCCTTAAAGTGGCCAGTGACTCCTAATCTATGTCTACAGGCAGCAGCCTCTGATGTACTAGTGATGGCTGTTTAGCAGTCTGATGGCCTTGAGATAGAAGCTGTTTTTCAGTCTCTCTGTCCCAGCTTTGATGCACCTGTACTGACCTCACCTTCTGGATGATAGCGGGGTGAACAGGCAGTGGCTCGGGTGGTTGATGTCCTTGATGATCTTTTTGGCCTTCGTCTCCAGGAGGGTGAGAAGTTTGCCCAGGTAATGCGTTGGGCAGATCGCACCACCCTCTGGAGAGCTTTGCGGTTGTGGGAGGTGCAGTTGCCGTACCAGGGGATGATACAGCCCGACAGGATGCTCTCAATTGTGCATCTGTAAAGGTTTGTGAGGGTTTTAGGTGTAAAGCCACATTTCTTTAGCCTCCTGAGGCCTTTCGGCAAACTCCAAGCGGGTTGGCATGTGCCTTTTACTGAAGAGTGGCTTCCGTCTGGCCACTCTACCATAAAGGCCTGATTGGTGGAGTGCTGCAGAGATGGTTGTCCTTCTGGAAGGTTCTCCCATCTCCACAGAGGAACTCTGGAGCTCTGTCAAGAGTGACCATTGGGTTCATGGTCACCTCCCTGACCAAGGCCCTTCTCCCGATTGCTCAGTTTGGGCAGGCAGACATCTCTAGGAAGAGTCTTAGTGGTTCAAAACTTCTTCCATTTAAGAATGATGGAGGCCACTACAGACAATTCCTTTGACCTCATGGCTTGGTTTTTGCTGTGACATGCACTGTCAACTGTGGGACCTTATATAGACAAGTGTGTACCTTTCTAAATCATGTTCAATCAAATGATTTTACCACAGATGGACTCCAATCAAGTTGAAGAAACATCTCAAGGATGATCAATGGAAACAGGATGCACATGAGCTCAATTTTGAATCTCTAGGGAGTGTTTCCTACCTACCGTGCTTCTACATCTGCATTGCTTGCTGTTTGGGGTTTTAGGCTGGGTTTCTGTATTGCACTTTGTGACATATGCTGATGTAAAAAAGGGCTTTATAAATACATGTGATCATAGCAAAGGGTCTGATTACTTATGTAAATAAGGTATCTGTTTATTTGTAATACATATTGAATCATGTAGAAAACCAGTTTTCACTTGTCATTATGGGGTTTTGTTTGTAGATTGATGGGGAAAATGTTTGATTTAATCCATTTTAGAATAAGGCTGTAAAAAAAAAAGTAAAAGGGGTTTAATACTTTCCAAAATGCACTGTATACACTGGTTTGTATCCAAAGAACAGCAGACTTCTCCTTTAGAAAGCACATATCCTGAAACTGCTTCAGTCATTTCAACTCATCAGCTGTATAAATGGAGACATGCGTCAAATAATCTAAACCATGTGAGAGAGCAAGAGGGCGAGCGAGATTGAGGATAGAGACGGGGTGGGGGGAGTCTAAACTATGGAAAGCTCAGCAGTTTTGTGGTGATTTGCCTTCCATACCTTCCTGAGCTGCTGCTCCTTCTGCAGCCTGGCAGTCTTGGCAGGGTCCGACACTTGGTTCCTGTAGTTCTCACAGGCCGTGATCCTGGTTTGGCTCACATGCACTATGCCCTCCAGGTATGCCTTCCACAATGTGTACATGTTCCTGTGACAACAGACACACAATAGTCAGTGTGAATACTGGTAATATCCCTGATATTTTTTTATGTTCATGGTTGTGACGACACAATACAACAACTGTTGGTTCAGCCAGTTAATCTTTTGCACAAGAACCTTTATTTAAAAGGCAATGACAATTCGGACATGAGAGGACCTGGACTAAAATCAGCACAAAATATCAAAGAGTCTAGCAAAAAATGCCAAATAACAATATGTAGCTTTCAATTATACACACTGATACTGGTAGTACTATTACGGAAGAACACTTGAGAGAATGAGAGAGACATTTCTGACGCTGCTGATACAATAATGGTTCACTCTTTGGCTAGAGGTCTTACCCGTGGTCTGTTGGCTCATCTGATAGGCTGTCCGGCCATTCTCTCTTCAGGTACTGATTGGCAAGCTTGTGTAGAGCCTGGGAGGGAGAGGAAGAGGATCGATGACCTTTAATCTCTGAACTCCAGACCCACTTACTGTGCCCCACTTACTGATCTTACAGTTGAAGTCGGAGGTTTACATACACCTTAGGAAAATACATTTAAACTCAGTTTTCACAATTCCCTCCTGCAGCAAAGCACCCCCACAACATGATGCTGCCACCCCCGTGCTTCACGGTTGGGATGGTGTTCTTTGGCGTGCAAGCCTCCCCCTTTTCCTCCAAACATAACGATGGTCATTATGGCCAAACAGTTCGATTTTTGTTTCATCAGACATTTCTCCAAAAAGTATGATCTTTGTCCCCATGTGCAGTTGAAAACCGTAGTCTGACTTTTTTATGGCAGCTTTGGAGCAGTGGCTTCTTCCTTGCAGGGCGGCATTTCAGGTTATGTCGATAAAGGACTAGTTTTACTGTGGATATAGATACTTTTGTACCTGTTTCCTCCAGCATTTTCACAAGGTCCTTTGCTGTTGTTCTGGAATTGAGTTGCACATTTCGCACCAAAGTACGTTCATCTCTAGGAGACAGAACGCATCTCCTTCCTGAGCGTTAGGACAGCTGCGTGGTTCCATGGTGTTTATACTTGCGTACTATTGTGCGTACTATTGTTTGTACAGATAAACGTGGTACCTTAAGGCATTTGGAAATTGCTGAAATCTGATGTCTTGGCTGATTTAATTTGATTTTCCAATGATGTCAAGTAAAGAGGCACTGAGTTTGAATGTAGGCCTTGAAATATATCCACAGGTACACCTCCAATGAACTCCAATGATGTCAATTAGCCTATCAGAAGATTCTAAAGCCATGACATTTTCTAGAATTTTCCAAGCTGTTTAAAGGCACAGTCAACTTAGTGTATGTAAACTTCTGACCCACTGGAATTGTGATACAATGAATTATAAGTGAAATAATCTGTCTGAAACAATTGTTGGAAAATTGACTTGTGTCATGCACAAAGCAGATGTCCTAACTAACTTGCCAAAACTATAGTTTGATTAACAATTAATTTGTTGAGTGGTTGAAAAACAAGTTTTAATTACTCCAACCTAAGTATGTAAACTTCTGACTTCAACTGTACATACTGAAATGCTCGTTTTTCGCTTTCCATTACAAAACGTTTTGCTACGGTATGCCCTAATGAACACGACACTAAACCGTAATCTGTGTATAGAGCCCTACGAGCCCTGGTCAAAGTAGTGCAGCACAATATAGGGAAGAGATTGCCATTTCAGAAGCAGCCATGGACTCATTCACCTGTACTATGTAGAGCTTTCTGGTTTTCTGTTCTACCTGATAATTAATTATATACACACACACACCTCTTGTACCAGTTTGAAATCAGTCCCTGATTAGAGATGAACAATGAAATGCAGTGCAACTGGCTTCGAGGTCCAGAGTTGAGTTAAACCAGAGCAGCACCCCCGGAAATACCGTGGGACGGCAGTAAGGTTGAGCTTTGAGGAACTGAAATAGCGTTGCAGAGAAAACAAAGAACATACATCTTTACATTTATTTATTTCTGGACTTTAGCATGCGATAGTGATGGGGGGGGGACCCCGCTACAGTTGACAATATATTATATCGTTTTGACAATATCGCAATATTATTTTCACACTAGTTGGCTGTACCGGCACCAAAACTCCAGTATTTTTCATTCATAGCTTGTTCTCCTCTCCATCTTGTTAAATAGGGAGCCAATTTGTTTCTAGCACTTTTATTTCCATGACTAATCAAAACTCATTTTCTCATGGCTCTCTCTTGTTCCTCTGCAACAGACATATGGTCAGCAATATGTTTGGAACATCAAATCACAATAAAATCACAGTATTGAATAGATATCGTAGCGGTGTAACAGTGTTGCTTCAGTCTCTCTCCTCGCCACTACCTGGGCTCGAACCAGGGACCCTCTGCACACAACAATTGACACCCTCGAAGCATCGTTACCTATCGCTCCACAAAAGCCACGGCCCTTGCAGAGCAAGGGAAACAACTACTTCAAGGTTTCAGAGCAAGTGATGTCACCGATTGAAACGCTATTAGCGCGCAGCCCGCTAACTAGCTAGCCATTTCACACCGGTTACATCGGCACCTAAGTATCATGATAATATCGTAACGTAAGGTCTCTCAGAAATTCCCAGCCCTAGTATGCGAGGGGGCATTTGTTCGCAAAAACGTGCACACGCACGCACGCAGGGCTATACAGAGCACATTCTCAGCTGAACAGAAAGACAGGTGATCTAAATTGGGACTTAAAGTTCATGCAGGGCAGTCAGATCCATCTAGCCAACTTCTATGGTCATTGCCATACCAGAACTATTTGAGTTGGCTATACAGCACCAACAGATGGGACCAGGCTAAAGTCAATCCACAAGGGACACACTTTAGGCCCAGTCTCTAGGTTCTGGCGTCAAAGCCCCAAACGGCAGAATCTACCACCACAAACCCAGCCATTGTGGGAGTCACAGAGAGTGCAGCCAGCAGGGTGTGAGGGAAGAGGGGATGGCAGGATGGGGTAAGAACAAGGGACAGAGTGTCATTTCATCACTTACTGTGATTTGAATATCAAATTGGGTCATGGCAGCATGCAGGTGTTAAGAGATGAAAAAGAGAGGGTTAGTGAAGAAGAGCCAGAAGGAGGAGGGGTAGGCTAGAGGAAAAGAAGAGCTTCAGAGTCCACTGTGACCCACTTTGATTTAACAGTCTAACTCTAGTCTCTAATTTGGCGCCAAAAAACAGAGGATGCCATTTAACCTGCACAGGCCCAATAAAGACATCTGCTGCTTGTACCAAGGTCCTGTTCATTACGGCAAACGTTTTGAAACATTTTGCAATGGAAAATTAATTAGTATTCTGTTTGTCTCTTTTCCTCCATTTGATGCCAAAGGCACACAACCTAATAGTTCAGAGACCAAAGTAGAAAAGCCGAGTGAGAAGAATACTGTTGTATTATCACAACTGTCTGTCATTGAAACATATTGGGAAAGTCATATTGATTGCATGTACCGTCAATCCTCATTGCTGAACAACTATACAGTGTGTGCTCTTGGTGTAAGGGAAAGGTGCCCTTAGACGCTGATTCTGAGTCCGTTTTTCATTCTCCCGACTAATGGTCAAAGGGACAATCTGCCGTTCAAACAATAAAGTGGTCACACCCCACCACTGATTTGGTAAACAGCTGATGGTGCCACTCAAATTCATGGGCAGAGTTATGGATGCAAGGACTGACTATCTGTGAGATCTAATTTATATGAGCCTTGTTATGAGCCTATAGTTAAAAAAAATACAAATAAAATACAATGTTTTTACAATTACAATGTTTACAAACGTTGGAGTAAACAAGCGCATGAGGCATTTCTAAGTTATATACCTCAACAAATCAATGGGTAGTGCCGAAGTCTGGTGTAGCGGACCACAAATGCTCCCTGGCGACGAGGGTTCGAGACCCATCTTGGCCACCCTCTGTCTATGACCTCATCTATACATTTCCCGCTGTACTGTGAAAAATATATATATAATCCTTCAAAATATGTTTTACAAAATAATCAAATGGGTATTAACAATATAAAGGTAAAAACAATTATGTAGCAATCACAGAGTGCCACTTTAAGGTTAGGATTGGGTGAGGGGAAGCTGATCCTAGGGGAAACTTCTCACCACCAGAGATTTTTATATAACTAACCCAAGATATACCACAGCCTGTCAATTCCAATGGGAGCAAATTAATCATAGAGCAGGCAAGCAGATCCCAAGCACGTGCTAGTGGGATGCTATTGGCGCGTTCTAGGATGTATTGGCATATTTCCGTTACGGAACGCCTACTCTGAAGTGTGCGTATGCAATAACTACATTCGCTCTTGCGTGCCTAAACAACAACATTTTTGAAAACTTTGGCAAAGGGTAAAGTCTACAAAACTTAGTGCACTCGGTTCTTAACAGATTTTAGTTTTGGGGAAAAACTGAATTGAGATTAAATGTTTTGGCAATGACAGAAATCCATCTCCTCCCACTGGGCTTCCTCTCATCATCATATTTGGTGGAAATGGAAGTGGAAATGCCAACCGGATTCCCCTGAGCAAGGCAGTTAACCCACTGTTCCCCATGCGCCGAAGACGTGGATGTCGATGAAGGCAGCCCCCCCCCCCCCCCCCCCCCGCACCATTGATTCCGAGGGGTTGGGTTAAATTCGGAAGACACAGTTCAATTGAACGCATTCAGTTGTACAACTGACTAGGTATCCCCCTTTCCCTTTAGATGTATACATCCGGTTAAACATCTGCCTCATTGCTCGATCTGTGCCAGTGTGTGTGCTCTTTAGGGAAATCAAAATGGCTATAATCTATAATTACTATAATTACCTATTACGAAAAAAAAAGAAGCCACAAACGCGTTCTAGGTAGACAGGGGGTGTTCGTCAGCTGCCATACCCCATTTGTGTCAAAGTACGATAAGTTGTGCATTCTTTTATGGGTCTTTGGGCACCAATGTTGTACTGGACTGTCAGTTGACTAACTATAGCAGTCTGTTGCTCTGCACAATTCACATCAGCCTCTTTTGTCCTCTTTCATCAATGAACCATTTTTGACCACTGGCCTGCTGTTGGCTGGATGTCCTTTGGGTGGTGGACCATTCTTGATACACACGGGAAACTGTTGAGGGTAATAAACCCAGCAGCGTTGCAGTTCTTGACGCTAGTCTTGGGCGGTATACCGGGGTATAAGGGAAATAGCCACGGGATGGTTTTTCAATACCGCCAAAACAATTTATTTTAAGTTTTTGAATACTTGTAGTTACAATACCTGCAGTCAACTTGTGCAATACACTACGATATAAAGAAGATTGCGTTCATTTCATTTCCCACATCATTTTTCACGATGAAGCTTACTGGTAGCCGCCATTCGCGTGGTGTTTGCTCACTCACTGTTGTGCAGCATGCTCCAGGTGATCTAATTACTTATAACTATTATGTTAACGGTCTAAAATGTACTAAATGTTCTGCAGTTCTGCGTTTTGTTTGCTAATGTAGTAGCTAGTTAGCTATCTAGCTAAGTGGTTAGCTGCTTCCAAAACCAAGCGTCACTTGTTAGCCTAATAGCAGAGAATCCCCTCCTGGATCAAGAGCCTTGATGTCTAATATTTGTTTTTGTGCGTTGTGAGTAGCATTTTTGAGTTACATGTAAAACTTTGTGCTGGGATGTCTGTCCTGCAAATTATTCATTAGCGCACATCGTTGAGAAACATTTTGCAATGAAAAATGAGTTTAGAAAACGTTGCTATCATTTGGTTCCTGGTAAGTACACACACACACACACACACACACACACAGTGACAGGATATCAACAGCAGGGCTGCGTGATGACCTTCAACCTCTACTGGGATGCCAGCACATTGCTGTGATGTCCTAAGTGTCTTGGTAAGAGAGAGAGACATATACAGAGAGACAGAGCGAAGACAGCTAATGTCTGCAAGAGTAGCCTAAGTATATATTCTTTCAATAAGTTTTGTTGGTATAGTCTGGCTAAGTCAATTCTAGTTAAGTGCTGCCCGTCTACATTTAGTAGCATGTTTAATCATTGATTTGAACAACTGAATGCTAAGTACTTGTGGCTGCGAAGTGTTGGGAACATTGACTGGTTTCAGATCAATTTGTGATAGCTTTCTGATAATTGTCAGATGAGTGTTAGAGGGGGTATTTTTCATCTCCTCTGCTAGGCAATCATCAAATAGTTATAGTACTTCAGTTGCCCCTATTTTTTCAGCGGTGGCGTTGTCACCCAAAACAAAGACGTTCTGCAGAGTTCTTCGAGGAAGGAAAGAGCCAAAGGCTTCACGGCACTCTCTCACTTCAGTATCTTATGTAGTTATTTTCAGATTCTCATTTTTCTCTTTTGGAACTTTGTCAAGTATGTGTGTAATTTCTATCCCTGTTCACTCCTCTCAGTATGTTTTACAGATGCTCCCCACCCAGTGGATGCAACCCTTCTAATCTAGTGTACCCTGTGAGCACAACCCATAATTTCCAGACGATGGCTCACCATTCATCGTACTGGGCAATGTCAACCTCCTGGCGCCGACTCATTTCTTTCCACCTCTATTTCCTCTCCTTGCCTTTTTGAACTCACCCTGACCTCCCAGTCACCTACCACTCATAATGCAGGGAATAGTCTTGACCTCATCTTTACTAGGGGCTGTTCGATGACTGATCTCACGGCAACCCCCATCCAGTTCTCTGATCCCTACTTTGTTTTTTTTCCTCTCCCCCTCTCCTCCAACCTTACCCACTCAGCCCCTACCCAGATGGTCATGGTGTCGCAAACTTCGCTCTGTCTCTCCTCCTACCACCCCTCTTCTATCCCATAATCTCTTCCTTCCGCTAAATCGTTCTCCCTCCTGCCTCCTGTTCCTGCCTCCTCGACCCTCCCTTTCCGCCTCTGACTCCCACTGTCCCCTTTCCTCCTAGGCGGCTCAACCCTCCCCTCCTGCTCTGTGGCTGAGTGACTGAGTCGTCACAGAACAGGGCAGCAGGCAGCTGAATGACAATTTGGGAAAACGAAACTCCACAAGGACCTAGCATCCCTCCTCTCTACCTTCTCTTCTGTATCCACTTCTAAAGGTGCTTCCTATCACTCTAAATTCCAAGCCTCTGCCTCCAATCCCCATAAACTCTTTTCCACTTCCCCCCTCCGCAGACAGCTTTGTCAACCACTTTGAAAAAAAAGTTGACAACATCCACTCCTCATTCACTCAGTCTACTGAGTCCAATGGTCCTACTCACCCAGAACTACCCTACGCCTTGACCTCTTTCTCCCCTCTCTCTCCAGATGAAATACTACAACTAGTGATGTCCAGCCACCCGACAACCTGCCCACTGGACCCCATCCCTCTTCCATACTATATCTGGAGATCTACTCCCATTTCTCACCAACTCATCCCTGATTACTGGCTGCGTTCCCTCTGACTTCAAGATTGCCAGCCGCTCCCCATCACAAGAAACCAACACTCGACCCATCACATGTAAAAAACTGCAGACCAGTTTCCCTTCCTTCTTTACTTTCCAAAACATTTGAGCATCAGATCCACCACTCTACCCTCTCAGGGCTGGGCGTCTCAGCCTCTGCACACTCCTGGATTGCATCCTGACTGGCAAGACGCTCCTACCAGGTGGCGCGGAGAGAATCTGTGTCTGTACCACATGCCCTCACTACTGGTCTCCCCCAAGGCTCGGTTCTAGGCCCTCTTTTCTCTATACACCACGTCACTCGGCTCCGTCATATCCGCTTATGGTCTCTCCTATCATTGCTATGCGGATGACACTTAACTACTTTTCTCATTCCCCCCTTCTGACACCTAGGTGGTGACCCGCATCTCTGCGTGCCTAGCAGATATCTCTGCTTGGATGTCAAGCTCAACCTCGGCAAGACGGAGCTGCTCTTCCTGCCCGCTCCTCTTCCGGCCTGCCCGCTCCATGACCTCTCCATCACGGTCAACAATTCCACTGGGTCCCTCTCCCAGAGTGCAAAGAACCTTGGCGTGATCCTGGACAACACACTGTCGTTCTGTTAAAACATAAAAGCAGTGATTCACTCCTGCAAATTGATGTTCTACAATATCAGTAGAGTACAACGTTTCCTCACACATAAAGCTGCGCAGGTTCTATTCCAGGCACTTGTTATATGGGCTCCCCGCTTGTGCCATCAAACCCCCGCTACTTATTCAGAATGCCGCAGCCTGTCTGGTGTTCAACCTTCCCAAGTACTCCCATGCTGCTCCGTATACTCTACTGGCTCCAGCTGAAGCTCGCATTGACTACAAGACCATGGTGCTTGCCTAAAGAACAGCAAGGGGAACTGCTCCTCCCTACCTTCAGGCTATTCTCAAAATCTACATCCAAACCTGAGTACTCCGTTCTGCCACCTCTGGTCTCTTTGCCACCCCACCCCTATGGGAGGTCAGCTCCCGCTCAGCCCTGTCAAAGCTCTTCTGTCCTGGCACCCCAATGATGGAACCAGCTTACTCCTGATGCTAGGACAGCAGAGTCCCGGCACATCTTCCCGAAAACATCTGAAATCCTACCTCTTCAAAGAGTATCTTAAATAATACATCTCTTAATGTGTGTGCATCTATAGCAGCTCACAGGATTGGTTTTAGGGCAGATAGAGACAGGCGGCACAACACAGCTACTAGCACAACAACGCTATTCATGAATAGATAATGTGGTGATGGGAATTGTTCAGTGTCCTTCTTCAGCAGCCTCACAGTGTGTGCACGAAATACTTGGTTTTCTTGTGTGGCACCCTGAATCTTTAGCCGACTAGATAGTGTTGGTTGGAGAGTGGGTGTGAGAAAGTGTCTTGGAGGCACTCTGTCTTGGAGGTGACTCTTGATATATAGAAGACTGTAGTACATATAAATGGCATGTGAGAAAGGATATGAATGAAATCCTCGAAATACACCCCCCCACAAAAGTGTCTGGGTAGTGCCTGGTTGGGGTTACTCCCAAGCCAGAACCCTCTTTTAATCACAGTAATGGTTCACATTCAACACGGGGATGCCACGCCTGAATAGACCAAAGCAGGAGCATAGGGGGGTTTTGAAACAGTACATTTATATTCACAGGAAGCTGTGGCCAAAACAACTCCACAACAAGGAAGTGGGCCACACGAAAACGCCACAACTGAGACAGAAGACTTTAGAGCTGACATACATCACATCGAATGAGGATATTGTGGTCGTCTGATTTAGGGACCACCCACTGTACCGTATGACTAGCAACATTTTCACGAGATTCTACAATGTGAAGTAGGTGCGCACTCAGTTCGCAAATTACGTTCAGGAGGTGCTAAGTACGCTCAGCCAGCAAATGTTTCTGAGCCCTTAGAGTGGTACTCTCAGATAGAGGAGTAATCCATCAGACCACAACTGAGCCCTGATCCTCCCAACGACGCCAACCGTAACTATACCCAAACCTCGTATGGGGGCGCAGTTGGTGTCTTTGTGTGTCATTATTGGAAGATTATTTTTTTGGCGACACAAATAAGACGACAGCAATGCCACAATATAATGTCATCCAGATGCAGAAATGAACACGCCTCCAGAGTGATAGAGAGAGCGAACTAAGGATGGAGAGAGAGAGAGAAGACTCACCTGGGCATAGTCCCTCTCTACAGCGGCTTTCTTCTGACTGAATGTCCTACAAGGAACGAAGGTAGAACAGAATTATATACACCATATAATAATTAACTGGGAAAAGAGACTGAATGGACACTACAAGACTATATGTGTTAAGCAATGCATGGTACATTTTGATTTAAAGCCAATGACATGCTAGGCATCATAACTACATGACCAAGAGTATGGGGACACCTACTCGCCGAACATCTCATTTCAAAATCATGGGCATTAATATGGAGTTCGTTCCCCCTTTGCTGCTATAACAGCCTCCACTCTTCTGGGAAGGCATTCCACTAGATGTGGGAACATTGCTGTGGGGACTTGCTTCCATTCAGCCACAAGAGCATTAGTGAGGTTGAGCACTGATGTTGGGCGATTAGGTCTGGCTCTCAGTCGGCGTTCCAATTAATCCCAAAGGTGTTCGATGGCGTAGAGGTCAGGGCTCTGTGCAGGCCAGTCAAGTTCTTCCACACTGATCTTGACAAACCATTTCTGTACGGACCTCGCTTTGTGCACGGGGGCAGTGTCATGCTGAGTCAGGAATGGGCCTTCCCCAAACTGTTGGCACAAAGTGGGCTTCCGGGTGGCGCAGTTGTCTAAGGCACTGCATCTCAGTAATAGAGGTGTCACTACAGACACCCTTGTTCGAATCCAGGCTGTATCCGGCCATGATTGGGAGTCCCATAGGGCGGCGCACAATTGGCCCAGCGTCGTTCGGGTTTGGCCGGTGTAGGCTGTCATTGTAAATAAGAATTTGTTCTTAACTGACTTGCCTAGTTAAATAAAAAATAAAGCACATAATTGTCTAGAATGTTATTGGCTACTCTAGCGTTACTGGAACTAAGTGGCCTAATCATGAAAAACAACCATCCACCAAACTTTACAGTGGGCACTATGCATTGGGGCAGGTAGCGTACTCCTGGCATCTGCCAAACCCAGATTCGTCTGTTGGAGTCCAATGGCGGTAAGCCATTCAGTTCTTGTGCTGATGTTGCTTCAAGAGGCAGTTTGATACTCTGTAATAAGTGTTGCAACCGAGGACAGATGATTTTTACACGCTTCAGCCCTTGGTGGTCCCGTTCTGTGAGCTTGAGTGGCCTACCACTTTGCGGCTGAGCCGTTGTTGCTCCTAGGCGTTTCCACTTCACAATAACAGCACTTACAGTTGACAGGGGCATCTCTACCAGGTCAGACATTTTATGAACTGACTTGTTGGAAATGTGGCATCCTGTGACGGTGCCAAGTCGAAAGTCACTGAGCTCTTCAGCATGGCCAAGGAGATTGCATGGATGTGTGCTCAATTTCATACACCTGTCAGCAATGGGTGGCTAAAATAGCCAAATCCACTAATTTGAAGGGGTGTCCACATACTTTTGTATATATAGTGTATCAATCCGATTTCTAATGAATGTGATGGCTTGTTATTAAATTGTGACAAATCGTTTGATTGATCAAAATAGTAGAGTGGTGCATATAACTATGCAGTGTAGACGTGCTGTAATATTTTTACTATTTTATTTTTCTATTTCACTGCTTATCGAGGTCATATTCATTAGGGCATGCAACAAAAAACACTTACAACAGAAAACAAAGATTCAAATGCATTATTGGTTAAAATATTCCCTCCCTGTTTCAGTCTGTTTTCTTCCATTTGATGTCTAATGAATAATCCCCAGGGTCCCAGTTGTGATATTGTCTTTACAGTTCCAGGAGTGAGCAGAGTATGGCACAGCTTGTTCTCTCTCACAGTTGGAGAACCACAGCGTCTACTGAGCTATGTCCTTCCCTCCACTCTCACAACAAAAATAATCTGAATTCTTTCAGTAACTGTACTTATTTTTCCTCCCGTTCCAGGGCCACTAGTCCCTCCTTTCTCCCGGTCTCTCTCCCTATTCTAGGCTCTGTTCTATGCAACTGAATCCAGGACTTCCTGACAGGCAAACCCCAGGTGGTGAGGATAGACAACAACACCTCTGCCACACTGACCTACAACACAGGGGCCCCCCAAGGGTGCGTGCTCAGCCCCCTCTTGTACACCCACGACTGTGTGGCCATGCACGACTCCAACACCATCATTAAGTTTGCCAACAACATGAACGTGGTGGGCCTTATCCCCGACGGCAACGGGAGCCTAGAGGAAGGTGGTTAGAGCCCTGGTAGAGTGGTGCCAGGAAAAGCCTCTCCCTCAATGTCAGCAAAACCAAGGAGCTGATCATGAACTTCAGGAAACAGCAGATGCAGTGGACGGGGCTGCAGTGGAGAGGGTCAAAAGCATCAAGTTCCTCAACGTGCACACCAGAGGACCTAAAGGACCTAAAATGGTCCAATCACACCACCACCGTTACAGTGTCTCTTCAACCTCAGGTTACTGAAGAAATGTTGCATGGGCCCTCGGGTCCTCAAGAAGTTCTATAACTGCACAATTGAGAGCATCTTGACCGGCTGGATCACCGCCTGGTACAACAACTGCACTTCCCTCATCTGGAAGGCTCTACAAAAGGTGGTGCATCACTGGGGGCTTCCTGCGTGTTCCCTACCCTACAGCCTCCTTGATTAGAGGACGAGAGCCTCTGAGTTCTAGGGCCACAATCAGACACCCTTGCTCGTGAGTCTTCTTTTCTAGCACACGTTCACTGGGCATTTTATAGTAAATTACAGTGTGTTAATATTTGTCTGAGTGCTCCAGTATACAGCAAAGCCATACTGACACAACAGATCCTTTCCCTCTGCATGGGTCGTGTTCATTAGAGAACATTGATTTAAAATTCTGTGCAATGGAAAACGAAAATGAATTTCTTATTAGAGTCCAGGCAGTCCCTCCTTGTTTCAGTATGTTTGGTACCTAATGAACACATCCCTGCCTCCCTATACTATATCATTGCCTGTCCCTATCAATCTCCCTGTGACATTTTTTAAAATTTTATTCTGGTAACTTAATCGAAATCCCATTTGCAGGATTCCTGATTATTCCATCCTGATCCCAGGAATCTTTGGGAATGATGCCACTCTTATTTTAACACTGAAAGGTATTTTTATCCAACTTCGATTTTCCTCCAAGAGTGACTGGCTGAACATTTCGGGCTTGTTCGATCTCTAGGTATTTTTCTTCTCTCTCTTTGTTATCCTCTATTCCCCCCCCCCCCCCCCCCCCCCCCAACAAACTACTTATGGCAGCCAGAACATCTGGAGTGGAGGCCCTCCTTGCTTTTCACTTCCATCTGTTTAGTGTGGGCGGTGCCACCTCACCCAAGCCAAAGAAAAGAAAGCGAAACCCAAGACTACCGTTACATTCCAAATAAACCCGTAGCCTCCCTGCCAGGGTACTTCATATCATAGACATGTACAAAGATCAGATTGGTATTGCCAATATGGTAATAGTGGCTACCCCCCCATGTAGAATTGTCATTGATTATATCTATCCAAGCCTTTCACAACTACGCAAGTGCCTAGGTAGTAGGGGTTGATTTGGAACTGGGGATAGAGACACATCCTCAATTGCCATCCACCGGCTCCCTCCACCCCCAACTTCCACCCTCCCCTTACTTCAGGTCCTCTAGTAGGTCACACTCTGTCTGGTGTTTGATGTGTAGTCTGCTCATCTGCTCAGCATGAGTATGCTTTAGCTCCTGTGTAACCTTGACCTGAGGGAGAAAAGAAATGTCAGAAGAAATGGAATAGACAACCAAATCCATCTTTTGGTGAAGAAAGCCGTAAACTCCTAAAAAGTGCACTGAATGTCATAAAAGCACAAATACATTATTTTTAACAGTCTCTGTATATCTGCATGTTTCCGGTTGACGCATTAACAGGGGCAAGTCGTTGAATCGATCAGGGTCATGTTCATTAGGGCACACTGTAGCAAAAACAATTGCAACAGAAAACTTAGCATAAAATTTTTAAAATGAAGCCGCTTGCGAGAATGCCAAGAGCATGCAAAGTTGTCATCAAGGCAAAGGGTGCCTGCTTTGAAGAATCTCAATATAAAATATATTTTGATTTGTTTAACAATTTTTTGGTTACTACATGATTCCATGTGTTATTTCTCGAGGTGGACCAATTAAAATTAGGGCTGATTTCAAGTTTTCATAACAAATCGGTAATCGGCCTTTTTGGACACCAATTATGGCCGATCACATTGCATTCCACGAGGAAACTGCGTGGCAGGCTGACCACCTGTTACGCGAGTGCAGCAAGGAGCCAAGGTAAGTTGCTAGCTAGCATTAAACTTATCTTATAAAAAACAACCTTCACATAATCACTAGCTAAGCTAGTAATGTCATCAACTATGTGTAGTTAACTAGCTTGTCCTGCGTTGCATTTAATCAATGTGGTGCCTGTTAATTTATCATCGAATCACAGCCTACTTTGTCAAACGGTGATGATTTAACAAGTACATTTGCAAAAAAAAAGCACTGTAGTTGCACCAATGTACCCAACCATAAACATCAATGCCTTACTTAAAATCAATATACAAGTATATACTTTTAAACCTGCATATTTAGTTAAAATAAATTCATGTTAGCAGGCAATATCAACTAGGGAAATTGTGTCACTTGTCTTGCGTTCAGTGCAAACAGAGTCAGGGTGTATGCAACAGTTTGGGCCGTCTGGCTCGTTGCGAACTAATTTGCCAGAATTTTACATAATTATGACATAACATTGAAGGTTGTGCAATGTAACCGCAATATTTAGACTTAGGGTTGCCACCCGTTTGATAAAATACGGAACGGTTCCATATTTCACTGAAAGAGTAAACGTTTTGTTTTTTAAATTATGGTTTCCGGATTTGACCATATTAATGTCCAAAGGCTCATATTTCTGTGTTTACTATATTATAATTAAGTCTATGATTTGAAATATCAGTCTGACTGAGCGGTGGTAGGCAGCAGCAGGCTCGTAAGCATTCATTCAAACTTTACTGCGTTTGCCAGCCGCTCTTAGCAATGCTTGATCACAGCGCTGTTTATGACTTCAAGCCCATCAACTTCTGAAATTAGGCTGGCAATACTAAAGTGCCTATCAGAACATCCAATAGTCAAAGGTATATGAAATACAAAATGGTATAGAGAGAAATTTCTTTACAGGGAATATTGAACCACCAGATTTCATATGTTCTGAGCAAGGAACTTAAATGTTAGCTTTTGTACATGGCACATATTGCACTTTTACTTTCTTCTCCAACACTTTTTGCATTTTTGCATTATTTAAACCAAATTGAACATGTAGATTTTATGTATTATACTAAGTTATAAAAGTGTTAATTGTTCATTCAGTATTGTTGTAATTGTCATTATTTCAAATATATATATATATAAAAAACCCGGCTGATTAATCTGTCTCATCTTTTTTTGGTCCTCCAATAAATCGGTCGACCTCTAGTTATTTCATAGTTTTGATGTCTTCACTATTATTCGACAATGTAGAAAAAAAGTAAAGCTAAAGAAAAACACTTGAATGAGAAGGTTTCCAAACTTTTGTCATGTACTGTATTTATTTGTGTACACACACACACACACACACGTTCAGTTTGGGGTCACTTAGAAATGTCCTTTTTTAAAGAAAAGCTCATTTTTTGTCCATTAAAATAACATCAAATTGATCAGAAATACAGTGTAGACATTGTTAATGTTGTAAATTATTATTGTAGCTGGAGATTTTTCAATAGAATAACTACATAGGCATTCAGAGGCCCATTATCAGCAACCATCACTCCTGTGTTCCAATGGCACGTTGTGTTAGCTAATCCAAGTTTCATTTTAAGAAGCTAATTGATCATTAGAAAACCCTTTGGCAATTATGTTAGCATAGCTGAAAACTGTTGGTCTGATTAAAGAAGCAATAAAACTGGCCTTTAGACTAGTCGAGTATCTGGCGCATCAGCATTTTTGGGTTCGATTACAGGCTCAAAATGGCCAGAAACAAAGACCTTTCTTCTGAAACTCGTCAGTCTATTCTTGTTCTGAGAAATGAAAGCTATTCCATGCGAGAAATTACCAAGAAACTGAAGATCTCGTAAAAGTACTACTCCCTTCACAGAACAGTGCAAACTGGCTCTAACCAGAATAGAAAAAGGAGTGGGAGGCCCCGGTGCACAACGGAGTAAGAGGACAACTACATTAGAGTGTCTAGTTTGAGAAACAGACGCCTCACAAGTCCTCAACTGGCAGCTTCATTAAATAGTACCCGCAAAACACCAGTCTCAACATCAACAGTGAAGAGGTGACTCCGGGATGCTGACTGTTCTTTCGGCTACCGCATGGCAAACAGTACCGGAGCTCCCAGTCTAGGTCCAAAAGGCTCCTTAACAGCTTCTACCCTCAAGCCATAAGACTGCTGAACAGTTAATCAAATGGCTACCCAGACTATTTGCACACTACTGCTACTCGCTCTTTATTATCTATGCATAGTCACGTTACCCCTACCTACATGTACATACTACCTCAACTAACCTGTACCCCACATTGACTCAGTACCAGTACCCCTGTATATAGCCTCATTATTGTGTTACTATATATATATATTTTTTAAAACTTTTTTCAACTATTTTAATGTGTTTTTCACAGTATCTGTTGTAATCGGTGACTAAATTTGATTTGGCAGATGCCAGGAGAATGCTACTTGCCCCAATGCATGGTGCCAACAGTATAGTTTGGTGGAGGAGGAATAATGGTCTGGGGCTGTTTTTCATGGTTCGGGCTAGGCCCCTTAGACCCAGTTTAGGGAAATCTTAACGCTACAGCATACAATCACATTCTAGACCAGTAGTCGCCAACCGGTCGATCACTATCGACTGGTCGATCTTCAAGGCATTCCTAGTCTATCACCAAATATTTCTGTAGAAATTATTTTACACTATTACAAAATGCGCTTCTGAGTAGCCAAGTAGATAGCCCTGCGTTTTATTATTATTAACAGCTCGTCGTGTCGATTTTAATATTAAGGAATATTTAACTTTCTCTGGTCATAGGAACAACATGAATTTGTGCATGAGGCAGACGCGGTGTGACTTGAGTTTCACCATCAGGTGGAAGACGGTGTCCCCTCTCTGGTCAGTCTCACCGGTGGAAAGGAAGGAGAGAGCAGGGACCGTGAGACGCGGATGAGAAAAATATTTTTCAATGATCAACCAACTCGGAATTCCAAGTCGGAAACTTCGGCATCTTTCTAGAGCTCCGACGTTTCGACCTGAAGATCACTGACGTCGTGATTTGACCTTGTTGACCATCAGATGCAGGTACCATCAGTCAAGTAAAATAAAAAAGCTGATTTCAATTCATGCTCCACAGTGCCTCACAAGCGCTAAACCAACTAATCTATTTTGTTATCAAAGCTCGAGTTTTGAAATATAATATGGTCTGATTAACAATATTGGCAGGCCAATCATGTAGCCAATATGCTGTGATAATGTATTAGGCCTACTGCCCAAACATAATTTCTACAAAACTGTTTGTGTGAGGTTAATGTAAAAAATATATCTATATATATATTTTTAAAAAATCTGAGCAGTTGATCTCAGCTTACTTTTTGACTGTGAAAGTGATCTTGACGCAGAAAATGTTGGTGACCACTGTTCTAGACGATTCTGGGCTTCCAACTTTGTGGCAACAGTTTGTGAAAGGCCATTTCCTGTTTCAGCATGACAATGCCCCCGTACACAAAGTGAGGTCCACACAGAAATGGTTTGTCGAGTGGTGTGGAAGAACTTGACTGGCCTGCACAGAGCCCGGACCTCAACCCCATTTAACGCCTTTGGGATGAATTGGCAAACCGACTGAGAGCCAGGCCTAATCGCCCAACATCACCCTATTTTACCTAGATATGATGTGTGTATGTATTGATATGTAGGCTGTGTGTGGCATTTTTAAATGTATGTAGTTCTGTCCTTGTCTGTTAATGTTCTGTATTGTCATGTTCTGTGTGGACCCCAGGAAGAGTAACTGCGGATTTCACAACAGCTTATTGGGATCCTAATAAAATATGAAATACCAGTGCGAAACCTCACTACTGCTCGTGGCTGAATGGAAGCAAGTCCCCACAGCAATGTTCCAACATATAGTGGAAAGCCTTCCCAGAAGAGTGGAGGCTGTTATAGCAGCAAAGGGGGAACCAACTCCATATTAATGCCCATAATTTTGAAATGAGATGTTTGACAAGCAGGTGTCCATATACTTTTGGTCATGTGGTGTATATTAAATTCAGATTTTCCTACTTCCCACAGCTTTGACCTTATGTTATTTTTAGTGCTATATTGAGTACTGCAGTGTTGGGTTTGGAGCATGCAAGAAAGGAATTTCAATGTAATTGTGCACGTGACATTAAAAACTTGAAACTAATGGTCAGGTCGAACACTATTCAATGATCTCACACGAGCATTAGTTGTCTGACTAACACAGCCGATCATTAGGGGAAAATATACTGAGGCTAAAATAAGGCTATATTCAGACAACTACAAAAACAGGTCAAGTGGTTGATCTAATAGAACACGGTGTTTCTATTTCAGGAAATGAATCATCTGTAGCGCTACCACTGACATCTGAATGGCTTTAGCCTATTCCTCAGCAATTAGTATGCTAAAGCTCCCCTGTTTGTGAGAGAAATGTAATCCGTAAACAATCATCAACATAACAATTGGCAAATGTACTGTAACAGTGATAATTCATACTTTACAAAAATAAACACAACATGCAATAATTTCAAAGACTTTACTGAGTTACAGTTCATAAGGAAATAATTTAATTGAAATAAATGAAGTAGGCCCTGATCTATGGATTTCACATGACTGGGCAAGGGCATAGGCCCACCCACTTGTAAGTCAGGCCCACCCAATCAGAATGTTTTTCCCCACAAACAAGCTTTATTACAGACGCAAATACTCCTCAGGGCCCCCTCAGACAATCTCACAGGTGAAGAAGGCAGGGTGACATGTAGTCTGCGGTGGTGAGGCCAGTTGGATATACAGCAAACTTCTCTAAAATGGATGTTGGAAGCGGCTTATGGTAGAGAAATGAACATTCAATTATCTGGCAACAGCTCTGGTGGACATTCCTGCAGTCAGCATGCCAATTGCGCGCTCCCTCAACGTGAGACATCTGTGGCATTGTGTTGTGACTGCACATTTTAGAGTGGCCTTTTAATGTTCCAAGCACAAGATGCACCTGTGTAGTAATCATGCTGTTTAACCAGCTTCTTGATATGCCACACCTGTCAAGTGGATGAAATTCTAACAGGGATGTAAACAAATGTGTGCAAAAAATGAGAGAAATTAGCTTTTTTGTGAATATGAAACATTTCTGGGATATTTAATTTCAGCTCATGAAACCAACACTTGTTGCATTCATATTTTTGTCCAGTATAAAATCAAGTTCTATTTCATTAACAACAACTCGACTCTAAATAATTTGATATAGTTGAACCTCGACTGTAGGAATTCTAACAGAAGTACAATTTATTATCCAAACAGCAACATACTTCTGTGTAATGTTTTTGGAACATGATATATAACAGGATTCCCATATGTTTGTTGCTGTTTTAGTTACCTTTAATCTTTAGAGGTCTAAATTCTGCCATCCAGCACCGCGTTCGCTTGTAACGACTCTCCACTAAGACTGTTACAATGTATGTATATATATTTTTATAGTTTAATCCAAGCAAAGGCTACAATTTGGAACCGTGAGAACATTCGTTTTTTTTATTGAATTGAGTACCATTTTACCCAGGACATTTTAGGCTACTTTGGAACATAATACAAATATTTAAGTTTAGAATATCTAAAACAACTCACTAACCAAAAGGTCGTGTTTGCGTTTGATAAGAACTGACGTTATAACACGTTGTGCCGACCTGGTGGTTGCATATCTTAAAATTGGACAACAACAAAGCGTGCATCTTTCAACAATTAGGCTACATAAGCAACATTCGTCGAAACATTTGCAGAGAAAAGTAAAACCGGGCCAACTCACCTTTCTTGGTGGAGGCTGCATGTTAGAATTTTTACATGGATGTTTTCCCCCCTAACAAATATTGAAGTTAATCCGCAAAAAAACTTTCGATTGTATGTAAATTACAGAATGAGAACCACGCACTGGGTGAATTTAGTCTGGTTCAGGCGGCCATGACGACCCAACTCAACACACCGATGAAGTCCTGTTGAAAATCGACTGCCTCCGGGAACATAAAAGCGAAGTTTGCGATACAGCAGGGTTTCCGGTGGAGGAGAGATGGGGGATGGCGGCACACTGAGGAAGTACATGGGATTTTTCGTGGGGATTGCATTGCTTATTGTTGGGAATTTGAGATGTAGACTCATCGTGGCCATGTCCGCTGCATAAACATGGGGATTCGTTGGAGATGAGGTGAATCATATCTGACCACTGCGTTTAAATCTATGCTGTGGCCCTCAGAAAAACACCTATTTTATAATTTCCCCTCAATTATCTCAGATTAATATAGAGATTTATTCCTACAGATAAGTGACATGTCAAGGCAAAAGTATACAGATTCAACATGGTTGAGTAAAACAATTTCCAAGTTGTTTTGTACAGGCCTACTATTATGATTAAAGGCTATCAGCAGATAGCAGTGCACTGAGTCTGATAAGAGATTCATGGGAGAATGCAATTGCATTGCAATTGTGAACAGGGACAGACTTGGACCAGAAATTGGCCCCGGCTTTTCCTCAAGGCTCCCACACCGGCTCATTCAATAGCATAGCGGCTGTTAGAAATCTGATGTGTAGTGTACATCTTATCCCTTGAACGTTTGCTTTTTTTTTGCAGTTTAGTCAAAACAATCATTTACAAATCAAGAGAGGCCACAACGTTCCTTTATGATGAATTGGCGCAGGACACAAACACGTAAAAGCTGGGCTTTTTGGGAAATATTTTAATAGTTATTGAATGTTCTACATCGTACAGTAAGTATTATACAATTACAAACTTGCCTTGTCACCAGGACCACTATCCGATCCTCATTAGAACAAAATCAGATTTACACTTCATATACACAAGTCTGATGTGGGTCTTTGCTTCAAGAACGTCCCAACCGCATGTTATAAAACGTTCTGCCAGCATTGCTGCAACGTAGTGACAGAACATAGCAAAGACTCTGGGGGCCATTAGTCGGGAAGTAGTTTTAATCTCAAGGTGCTGACTCTTATAAAGTCGGTCTTAAAAATAGACTTTTTTGTGAAGACGAGTATACTTCCCTCTCTCGAAATTAGTGTTCAAATCAAAAGTTTGACAAGGCCGAAGTTCATCGTGACCAAAGGAAACAGAAAAGGCATAGGGATTGTTACTCTTTCATGTTCAACATTGGTGGAGCTGCTTGCTTCTCGACCTCCAGGCAATGAGACACCCAGGGCAGCTCCCAGCTCTTAAAATTGCAGACTGAGTTTGCTACGTTGCAGGGATGTTACACATAACATGAAGTGAACAGCGGTGAAACATACTGTAGCAAAAGGAGTTTTGATCCCCGTTTACAAATCTCATGTCTCAATCCACAATCTCTGGACCCATACCCTTTAGCATTTTTCAATAAACATGAATTGTAGTGTAAGGACTTGACTCCAGGCTAGATTTCAGTCTACAGTATGCCCAGTTAGCACATTCAGTTCCCTAGATTTTTCAGGGAACATCTGTTTATGGTGTCAGTTAGGTTTTGGGAACATTTCTCGTGTTTCAATGCCCTGGGCGTTTGAGGAGAAAGGCCAGCGAGTGGGGACTGTATGCCAGTCGTTTCTGACCAGGTTGCCAGATTGTGCCCCTCCCCACATCTGCTCCACTCATCCTACAGACTTGTGTTCTGAAATGCCCCCTGAAGCCCTAAGAGACAACCCACATCAGCTCAACCATAATGATCTTCTATTTTAAGAATAATAAACATCAATCAATCAACAAAACCTTAAATAACACTTATGGTAAAAAGCTCTTAAATTACATACCAGAAATGAAAAGTGTATCATTCTTTTAATCCTTTTTTTTTTTTTTTTTTTTTTTTTTTTAACACAGAGGTTATACTCGTAGTACACATGGTTATTTTGGAGGTTTTGAACCTCCAGATATTTAGCACTCAGCATAGCATTCACATAAATTTGGGCCTGTGCAACTAGTCATATGCCTTGTTCAGTTCTTGCATCACATTACATGTTCTAGTGAATAGCACTACAAAACAATATTTGTCAATGGTCTCAAAAAAAAAGCTGTCTGGTTGTTTGTGTTTCTTTGCTCTAATGCCCCCCCCCCCCCCCCCCCCCCCCCAAAAAAAATGTAGCACAATAAATGTACATTTGAGACTTGTTTTCAATGTTCTTGTCCTATTTGGCTTTGTGATATGCTACTGACAGGGGAAAGTGGAGGTTGGGCAACGTTAGCTCTACAGCCTGACCAGTGCAATTTTGGGAGGAAATTCACACAGGACTGCATACATGCTTCACACGCACAGACACACTACACTACACGGGAGGTGAGGGGCTGATACTGATAACTTTCCTCACACAGTCAACACACACATCTATACCCCATTCACTAGTGAATGATACTCTATAAATTGTAATATTTTGGGCGCAGGATACCTTTATGTTATTTTTTTACTGGCGAGGTAACGTGGCATCAAATAAAATAGCATTTTGAATTGTACGTAGTGGTTAACTAATTGTAACAGATTGAAAGAAGCAGTAGCAATTATTCACAACAGATATCTTAAATGTACAGTTGTTTATTGAGACCAAAGAGTACACTATCAAAATGCACTGAACTAAATTAACTCTTAAGAAATCGTAAGATGTCTCTTAAAAGATGAGCTAAGTACCTGTTATTTAGCATAGATTATTACTTTTAGATGTTTGTGCAATACATTTTTTACACACTCACATGATAACTGATATGTGGTCATGACACAGTAAGCTAGTGTTGAACCATAATAACAGAGTATGGAACTCCTCCTCACAACCCAAGCTGAACTCAACCCAAGCTGAACCCTGTTTCCTTGCCAACTCCATTTATAAATTCCAAATGGATTGCTAGCCACTCCTGTGGATCTAGGCGGACTGGGTCAATATACCGTACGCGTTACAGTAAAAGCTTCATCTTGCCTTCTGATTGGCTAGGTAGAAATGTCAGCCATATTGCATTCGCCTATCCCAATCTTCTCAGGTCTGCAGTTGTAGGGACTAGGGAGGGAGTTGAGGCTAGCAGTGTTGGGGTTACTTCCACTAATTCAATTCCCTCTCCCTGTAAATTCCAATAAATACAATTCAAATGCCAGGTCAGTCATTGAATCCAGAGATAATTAAATTCCTCTCAATTCCAATGTTAGGTCAATTCCAATATTTCAATTCATAATTCAATATTATCCCCAAAAATTACAAGTTGAAATGATTCAACACAAATCCTGCAGTCCATTTTTTAAATACTAAGTGCATTAGTTCCATCAACTAACAAATATTCAATTACAATTCCATAAAATTCCAAATATTTTTTTTTATTCAAATTGAATTCAACAAATTCTCTATTTCATAGTGAATTCAAGAATTTAATTGGAATTTTAAATAAAATTGGAATTGAGCCTAAACCTGGGGGCTAGGGTTCGATTTGGAAGTCAACACATGTCCCACACGGACCTCTCCCAACCCAGTGCCCCAGTCATAGGGTTTTTGCCCCACAGACTAAAGGGACATGAAATCATTCAATTTTTTCCTTCCAATTTCCTGTTTCAAAAAAAAAAATCCCTCATACGCATGATTCCCTTCACGATCCTAACTTCCTTCCATGGTGTTTGCCCTGGAAACAATGATGTCCTGGGCCTGTTCTATTAGCTACTCTGAAGGGAGGGAGGGCAGAGGAGGGAGGGCCTAGCAAGGTAGCAGGTTGACCAACATGCAAACAAAATGTTTCCTTTCACTAATTGTATGAGACCTAGGTCCAAAATAAAGTGTTTTTCCACCTGCCATTGTTTAAAAGCATTCACCAGACTGGTGAACTAGTTTCAATTGCATGGACTACTCAGAAACATACACATAGAGACCAGATGACAATTCTCTGGAACACAATTCTCTTGGGACACATCTGTGTTGAGGTCAGTCAGGTTTCTAAAACCTATTCCCTATATAGTGCACTACTTTTGACCAGAGCCCTATATTGGTAAGGAATAGGGGGCCCTGCACCCCTCACTTCTGCCCTCTCCTGGTCACCTGAGGAACTGATGACACTCTGATCAGGGGCTAAATCTCTATTAAACATGTAAACATGACATGGAATCTTTATTGCAAATAACACTTATCTCTAGCCTGTAAGATTTATGGGAGGCATGCAGCACAGGGCTATGGGTATTGATACTTGACCACTAAACAATTGAGATTATTTTCTTCCTTTTCCCCCTTGTACTCCTTTCTCCCTCTTTCAAGTCTGCTGTTCTTATGTGTGTCGGCCAGCTATTGACTTTAAAATCCCTTTTGACTCCTTTGACTTAGCTATCCCTGGTCCTGACAATTTGCCTCACCCCTCAAACTCCATGCACCTTCGTTGATACGACACCAGAACTGGATTCAGTTCACAACATAGCCTGCAAGGTACGAGGGAGACCCTATCCAGTCATCGATCCATCGCATCCTATACCATCTACACTTTTAAAATGTGTGCGATGTCCTATACATCTGTAATGTATATCTGTGAACAAGTGTGTCAGTGCGCACCTTACGCATGCCAACTGAAATACCTAAATGCGAGTGCGTTTGCATGTTCGGCAAGCTTTTATGTGTACAAAAGAACTACAAACGCGCACAGGCGCTCGCTGTCACATCAGTATACCTATATATAATATAGTCATGTATAGATATTTCAATTTCTTACTCTACTCTAGTAGACTTACAAGCTAACTATGTCCACTGAACTTACTGAAAATATCCTCTACATGGTGTGTAACTATTATGGTACTTACGGTATTAGTCTTTCTCCTTGTGCAGGGTTTCCCAAAGTCGGTTCCGGGGTCCCCTCTGGGTGCACATTTAATTTTTTGCCCTAGTACTACACAGCTGATTCAAATAATCAAAGCTTGACGATGAGTTGGTTATTTGAATCAGCTGCGTAGTGCTAGGGCAAAAAAACAAAAATGTGCACCCAACTTGACTGATATAGTGGGTAAAATATTAAAGAAGCCAAGTTAATGCACTGTTGCTACAAGCTGGAAGACGACCCTTATTATCTTGTGCTGGAAGATGATTGTGTGTGAACGTAAACACAAATGAGAAGGCAAATCAAAAAGGGTGAAAGGAAATTGAGGCGTAACACTTGTACGGTGCTCCCCCCCCCCCCCCCCCCCCCCCCCCCCCAAGAATGACTGGAAAATAAACGACCGGTACTCGCCTGAAAAAGTATGATTTTTTCCTACAACATTAGAATTTGGCAGCATACAAAGACGTGTACATTCTCACGGCGAAGGGACTGGCTTTGCGTCAGAACCAGTGTTCAGAACACAAAAATACACACACACACACACACACACACACACACACACACACACACACACACACACACACACACACACACACACACACACACACACACACACACACACAAACATAAAAAATAAGCACAAATGTATTATAAATGTACCATACTGTTGGTCAGTGTGTGTCTGGATTATAAGAGAGAGTCAAAATCAAAGAAACTAATCCCCAAAAAACTGAGGCTGGTCAAAAATAATAAAAACATGAAAAAGCAGCTTTTCCAAATCACAAAAGAATGCATTAAGTGATCCTTGCACTTTAGTTTTTTGTTCTTGCAGACAGACTTGGTGCTTGTATGCCAGGCCTCCTGCACCAATGTAAGACTTGAGTTATTGTGAGTGATATTGACTCCCGATCTGAGGGGAAAGAGGTACAGAGAGAGATGGAGAGAGGAAGAGAAGTGGAGGGATGGAGAAGAAAAATTTCACACGAACAATGTATTATATACAGTGCATTCGGAAAGTATTTAGACCCCTTGACTTTTTTCACATTTTGTTACGTTACACCCTTATTCTAAAATTGATCAAATAGTTATTTTTTTCTCAATCTACATACAAATACGCCATAATGACAAAGCAAAAACCAGATTGTTGAAATTTTTGCTAATTTATTACAAATAAAACACCGAAATAACATTTTCATAAGTATTCAGACCCTTTAAATAGTACTTTGTTGAAGCACCTTTGGCAGTGATTACGGCCTTGATTCTTCTTCAGTATGACGCTACAAGCTTGGCACGCCTGTATTTTGGAAGTTTCTCCCATTCTTTTCTGCATTTTCTTTCCTCTCAAGCTCTGTCAGGTTGAATGGGGAGCGTCGCTGCAGAGCTATTTTCAGGTCTCTCCAGAGCTGTTTGACCGGGTTTAAGTCATGTCCTGTCCCAGTCTGAGGTCCATGCTTCACCATAGGGATGGTGCCAGGTTTCCTCCAGACGTAATGCTTGGAATTCTGGCCAAAGAGTTCAATCTTGGTTTCATCAGACCAGAGAATCTTGTTCCTCATGGTCTGAGAGTCAGTGTGACATGTGCCTATTACTGAAGAGTGGCTTCCGTCTGGCCACTCTACCATAAAGGCCTGATTGTTGGAGTGCTGCAGAGATGGTTGTCCTTCTGGAAGGTTCTCCCATCTCCACAGAGGAACTGTCCAATCAATGGAATTTACCTCAGGTGGTCTCCAATCAAGTTGTAGAAAGTCTCATAACAAAGGGTCTGAATACTTTGTAAATAAGGTATTTCTGTTCTTTCGTTTTTATTTATTTGCAAACATTTCTAACCTGTTTTTCGTTTGTTATTATGGGGTTTTATTTAATCAATTTTAGAATAAGGCTGTAACAAACTAAATGTGGGAAAAGTATATACAGTGCATTCGGAAAGTATTCCCTTTTCCCACACTTTTTTTTAACGTTACAGTCTTATTCTAAAATGTAATTATTATTTTTTGTTAATCATCCATCTACACACAATATCCCATAATGAGAACGCGAAAACAGGTTTTTTAGAAATGTTTGCAAAAAAAATACAAATAAAGAACAGAAATACCTTAATTACAGTATTTGGACGTTTTGTTATGAGACTCGAAATTGAGCTCAGGTGCATCCTGTTTACATTGATCATCCTTGAGATGTTTCTACAACTTGAATGGAGTCCACCTGTGGTAAATTCAATTGATTGGACATAATATGGAAAGTCACACCTGTCCATATAAGATCCCACAGTTGACAGTGCATGTCAGAGCAAAAACCAAGCCATGAGGTTGAAGGAATAGTCCGTAGAGGGTCGAGACAGGATTGTGTCGAGGCACAAATATGGGGAAGGGTACCGAAACATTTCTGCAGCATTGAAGGTCCAAGAACAGTGACTGGCATCATTCTTAAATGGAAGAAGTTTTGGATCCACCAAGACTCTACCTAGAAATGGTCGTCCGGCCAAACCGAGGAATCGGGGGAGAAGGTCCTTGGTCTGGAAGGTGACGAACAACCCAATAGTCACTCTGACAGACCTCCAGAGTTCCTCTGTGGAGACAGGAGAATCTTCCAGAAGGACAACCATTTCTGCAGCACTCCACCAAATCAGGCCTTTATGGTAGAGTGGCCAGACAGAAGCCACTCCTCAGTAAAAGGCACATGACAATCCGATTGGACATTACCTAAAGGCACCTAAACACTCTCAGTCCATGAGAAACAATATTCTCTGGTCTGACGAAACCGATATTGAACACTTTGGCCTGAATGGCAAGTGTCACGTCTGGAGGAAACCTCGCACCATCTCTACGGTGAAGCATTGTGGTGGCAGCATCATGCTGTGGGGATGTTTTTCAGCGGCAGGGACCGGGAGACTAGTCAGGATTGAGAGAAAGATGAACGAAGCAAAGTACAGAGAGATCCTTGATGAAAACCTCCTCCAGAACACTCAGGACCTCAGACTGGGGTGAAGGTTCACTTTCCAACAGGAAAACAACCTTAAGCACACAGCCAAGACAATGCAGGAGTGGCTTCGGGACAAGTCTCTGGATGACCTTGAGGGGCTCAGCCAGAGCCCGGACTTGAACCCGATCGAACATGTCTAGAGAGACCTGAAAATGGCTATGCAGGGTTCTACCCATCCAACCTGACATAACTTGAGAGGATCTGCAGAGAAGAACAGGTGTGCCAAGCTTGTAAAGTCATACCCAAGAAGACTCGAGGCTTCAACAAAGTACTGAGAAAAGGGTCTGAACAGTTATGTAAATGTGATATATGTGATATACAGTGCCTTGCGAAAGTATTCGGCCCCCTTGAACTTTGCAACCTTTTGCCACATTTCAGGCTTCAAACATAAAGATATAAAACTGTATTTTTTTGTGAAGAATCAACAACAAGTGGGACACAATCATGAAGTGGAACAACATTTATTGGATATTTCAAACTTTTTTAACAAATCAAAAACTGAAAAATTGGGCGTGCAAAATTATTCAGCCCCTTTACTTTCAGTGCAGCAAACTCTCTCCAGAAGTTCAGTGAGGATCTCTGAATGATCCAATGTTGACCTAAATGACTAATGATGATAAATACAATCCACCTGTGTGTAATCAAGTCTCCGTATAAATGCACCTGCACTGTGATAGTCTCAGAGGTCCGTTAAAAGCGCAGAGAGCATCATGAAGAACAAGGAACACACCAGGCAGGTCCGAGACACTGTTGTGAAGAAGTTTAAAGCCGGATTTGGATACAAAAAGATTTCCCAAGCTTTAAACATCCCAAGGAGCACTGTGCAAGCGATAATATTGAAATGGAAGGAGTATCAAATCAAATTTATTTATATAGCCCTTCGTACATCAGCTGACATCTCAAAGTGCTGTATCAGACCACTGCAAATCTACCAAGACCTGGCCGTCCCTCTAAACTTTCAGCTCATACAAGGAGAAGACTGATCAGAGATGCAGCCAAGAGGCCCATGATCACTCTGGATGAACTGCAGAGATCTACAGCTGAGGTGGGAGACTCTGTCCATAGGACAACAATCAGTCGTATATTGCACAAATCTGGCCTTTATGGAAGAGTGGCAAGAAGAAAGCCATTTCTTAAAGTTATCCATAAAAAGTGTTGTTTAAAGTTTGCCACAAGCCACCTGGGAGACACACCAAACATGTGGAAGAAGGTGCTCTGGTCAGATGAAACCAAAATGGAACTTTTTGGCAACAATGCAAAACGTTATGTTTGGCGTAAAAGCAACACAGCTGAACACACCATCCCCACTGTCAAACATGGTGGTGGCAGCATCATGGTTTGGGCCTGCTTTTCTTCAGCAGGGACAGGGAAGATGGTTAAAATTGATGGGAAGATGGATGGAGCCAAATACAGGACCATTCTGGAAGAAAACCTGATGGAGTCTGCAAAAGACCTGAGACTGGGACGGAGATTTGTCTTCCAACAAGACAATGATCCAAAACATAAAGCAAAATCTACAATGGAATGGTTCAAAAATAAACATATCCAGGTGTTAGAATGGCCAAGTCAAAGTCCAGACCTGAATCCAATCGAGAATCTGTGGAAAGAACTGAAAACTGCTGTTCACAAATGCTCTCCATCCAACCTCACTGAGCTCGAGCTGTTTTGCAAGGAGGAAAGGGAAAATGTTTCAGTCTCTCGATGTGCAAAACTGATAGAGACATACCCCAAGCGACTTACAGCTGTAATCGCAGCAAAAGGTGGCGCTACAAAGTATTAACTTAAGGGGGCTGAATAATTTTGCACGCCCAATTTTTCAGTTTTTGACTTGTTTAAAAAGTTTGAAATATCCAATAAATGTCGTTCCACTTCATGATTGTGTCCCACTTGTTGTTGATTCTTCACAAAAAAATACAGTTTTATATCTTTATGTTTGAAGCCTGAAATGTGGCAAAAGGTCGCAAAGTTCAAGGGGGCCGAATACTTTCGCAAGGCACTGTATGTACAGTGGGGCAAAAAAGTATTTAGTCAGCCACCAATTGTGCAAGTTCTCCCACTTAAAAAGATGAGGCCTGTAATTTTCATCATAGGTAAACTTCAACTATGACAGACAAATTAATTTAAAAAAACAGATAATCACATTGTAGGATTTTTAATGAATTTATTTGCAAATTATGGTGGAAAATAAGTATTTGGTCAATAACAAAAGTTGATCTCAATACTTTGTTATATACCCTTTGTTGGCAATGACAGAGGTCAAACGTTTTCTGTAAGTCTTCACAAGGTTTTCACACACTGTTGCTGGTATTTTGGCCCATTCCTCCATGCAGATCTCCTCTAGAGCAGTGATGTTTTGGGGCTGTTGCTGGGCAGCACGGACTTTCAACTCCCTCCAAAGATTTTCTATGGGGTTGAGATCTGGAGACTGGCTAGGCAACTCCAGGACCTTGAAATGCTTCTTACGAAGCCACTCCTTCGTTGCCCGGGCGGTGTGTTTGGGATCATTGTCATGCTGAAAGACCCAGCCAAGTTTCATCTTCAATGCCCTTGCTGATGGAAGGAGGTTTTCACTCAAAATCTCACGATACATGGCCCCATTCATTCTTTCCTTTACACGGATCAGTCGTCCTGGTCCCTTTGCAGAAAAACAGCCCCAAAGCATGATGTTTCCATCCCCATGTTTCACAGTAGGTATGGTGTTCTTTGGATGCAACTCAGCATTCTTTGTCCTCCAAACACGACGAGTTGAGTTTTTACCAAAAAGTTATATTTTGGTTTCATCTGACCATATGACATTCTCCCAATCTTCTTCTGGATCATCCAAATGCTCTCTAGCAAACTTCAGACGGGCCTGGACATGTACTGGCTTAAGCAGGGGGACACGTCTGGCACTGCAGGATTTGTGTCACTGGCGGCGTACTGTATTACTGATGGTAGGCTTTGTTACTTTGGTCCCAGCTCTCTGCAGGTCATTCACTAGGTCCCCCCGTGTGGTTCTGGGATTTTTGCTCACCGTTCTTGTGATCATTTTGACCCCACGGGGTGAGATCTTGCGTGGAGCCCCAGATCGAGGGAGATTATCAGTGGTCTTGTATGTCTTCCATTTCCTAATAATTGCTCTCACAGTTGATTTCTTCAAACCAAGCTGCTTACCTATTGCAGATTCAGTCTTCCCAGCCTGGTGCAGGTCTACCATTTTGTTTCTGGTGTCCTTTGACAGCTCTTTGGTCTTGGCCATAGTGGAGTTTGGAGTGTGACTATTTGAGGTTGTGGACAGGTGTCTTTTATACTGATAACAAGTTCAAACAGGTGCCATTAATACAGGTAACAAGTGGAGGACAGAGGAGCCTCTTAAAGAAGAAGTTACAGGTCTGTGAGAGCCAGGAATCTTGCTTGTTTGTAGGTGACCAAATACTTATTTTCCACCATAATTTGCAAATAAATTCATAAAAAATCCTACAATGTGATGTCATAGTTGAAGTGTACCTGTGATGAAAATTACAGGCCTCTCTCATCTTTTTAAGTGGGAGAACTTGCACAATTGGCGGCTGACTAAATACTTTTTTGCCCCACTGTATATATACACTACACACAGTACATGTAATTTTCAAAGAAAATATCACATTTGTCTTGCAAATCATTTTCCAAAAGCAAATGTAACAATTACTCAAAATTAGAGTTATCATAATAAAAAATGTATACAAAATCTATGCACTTACGCATCAAAGCATCGACCCTTAACTCTCCTAACCATAGACTGGGATAACATTGGGTTATAGGAACAGAAACTTACATGAATGGGGTCCAGTGGGGTCTACCAGTGAGGAGGCACATAGCTATACCCAGGCGTCCCCTGGGGCCGGTACGTTGGCAGGGTGACCGGATGCCCACCGATGTGCTGAGTGGCATGCTGAGGCGTGGTCAGCAGAGTACCTGGGCAGAGAGGGTCAATCAGACATACAGAGGTCACCATGGTAACAATGGACAGACAGTTATCATTAAGGAAACACGCTGGTTGCCGAGTACTGTTATAAAGTTGTTATAAACACAGAGCCTTCACCCCAAACAGAAACATGACTGCAAATTATAGTGTGAACAATTTTTTTGAGTTGTTTGTAGAGTTGAAAATTCAAGTACCTTTCCCAAAATTCCCAGGTTTTTACAGAATTCTTCGTTGTAGTATTTCCTAGTTATTACCTCCTGATTCCACAAATATTCTGGAAAATCTGGGAATTTTGCAACCCTAGTAGTTGAGTGTTGACTTCTTACCAGCAGACATGGCCATGGTTGTGCCGGCTACCATGCCCATGGCCATATGGCCGTTGGAGCGGGGTTGTTGGACGGGGGCAGGGTAGAGGGTGGAGGGGATGCTGTTGGGCTGCACCACTGTTGTGTGGTGGATAACGTGAGGCTGAGCCGCATACATCGGCTGTGTGTAGTACGCACCCTGAGAGAAAGAGAAGAGAAGATAGAAGTGGTTTTTGGAATATTGCCGTGGCAATATTCAATATTGAAGAATGTATGTCATGGCAATAAAGCATCTTGAATTGATCTGAGATAGGGAGCGAGGGGAGAGAGAGAGGAAGATAATACAATAAAGGAGCGAGAGGGTGGGCCAGAGAGAGAGAGGATAGGGAGGAAGAGAAAGAAGTGAGAGAAAAGGAACAAAGGGAGAATTGGCCTATCTTACTTTTATAGCACAGATCATTTTACTCAGCAAGCTAGCAGTCTACTAACAATCCAAAAACAAGTACAGGGAGTAAATCAATCACGTCTTATAGAGGCAGATAGGCGATATTAACAGACAACCAACCCCAATGAATAGAGCCCATGTCAGATCCTTACCTGAGCGTAGAGGTTCTGTTGGGGATAGGCACTTCTGATTGGGTACATGGCCGTCTGGTAGGGGTTAGGGGATGGGGAGTACGGAGGGGGCGCCCCATTGGACTGGCCAGGGGGCACCTTGTAGGGTGTCCCAGCAGTGTATCCTAGATGTGAGAGAAAGCAGAGGGGGGGGGGGGGGGGGTGCAGAAAGAGAAAGCGAGGGGCAGAAAGACAGAGGGGAAGAAAAGATGGGGTGAGAGACCTAGTTTCAGTTTTCAGATCATTTGTCATTCTCTTGAGATTCAGTGTCTCATTGAAGGAGCAGAACAGTGAGAGCACACGTCTCACTGACTAAATAACACGAAAACATTCTGCCTGCTCCAAAGCGCTGGTTGGGCAACTTTTTTTGTTTTGTGATTACATACTCACAAAACATTGTGATATATGATGGTAATGCCCTCTATTGGCCAACATAATCATACACACACATATACATATATATATTTTATAAATAAAATGCAGCTAAAAAAAAAAACATTGGGCTATAGCGCAAAAACACATGCTACAACTGTACGAATCATGAGAGATAATGTTTTTGGAACCCTGGACAGAGACTACTATAAGTGCCTTTCTGGTGGAGCTTCAGCATGAAACAAGTTTGTGTGCGTCTGTCTGCATGTAACGATGTGCGCTGAGAGTCGGGAAGCAAGTTCAGGGAGTGAGTGATTTAATCAATAAACAAAACACGAATAACGCACAGACACGAAACAGTAACAATAATGCCTGGGGAAGGAACCAAAGGTAGTGGCATATAGAGGGCAGGTAATCAAGGAAGTGATGGAGTCCAGGTGAGTCTGATGATGCGCAGGTGCGCGTAACGATGGTGCACCATAATGAGCAGCCTGGTGACCTAGAGGCCGGGGAGGGAGCACACGTGACACTGCATCTGTGTGGCACGCACATTATGGAGAAAAGTGACAGTCAACTGATGAGAAACACGCTGTTTTACTTTAGTGAGTTAAGTTATAAATCATGGGCTGGATAGAAGCAAAGTCTACTGTCTTCAGAACTGGATAGTAATGACTATTTGCCTCCTCTCTTAGTATTGTTTGTTCAATCTCTTGATCTCTCAGAAATCTGTGATTGAGAATAGCCAATGTGTCACATATACTCCCTCTCCAGCCTCTAGTTCATTAGGCTGCTGATTATCCCGCATACCTGTCACCATCGTCTAGCGCACCAGCGCCTCGTGACACTCACCTAGACTCCATCTCTTTGATTATCTTCCCTATATCTGTCACTACCCTTGGTTCTTTCCTCAGGTGTTATTGACTCTGTTTCATGGCGGTGCGTTGTTTGTGTTTCATGGTTTGTTAATTTATTAAAAACACTCACGCCCTGAACTTGCTTCCTGACTCTCAGCGCATTCCTTATACTATGCCTAGGCCTGTAGACGGGTTGGTTGTTTAGCAACAAATCCAATGTGTGCGCAACTACGGGGCAAAACAGACAGGGCTGGCTTAGATTGACAACATGTAAAATATATGGTCTCCAACCTTTATTTAAATCAAATTAAGTTGCACAATGAGCACCTGATTCTCAAATACTTCATTACAGTTGTTGGATATCTAATTTGAGCCATATTAGCATAGACATGACATCAGTGAAAACAACTCAAAACAATTCATGCTATTAAGAACAAGATGAAACGAGCCACTTTAAATTCCCCACATGGCAGTTTGTCATTGTTGCTAGCTATCTGCTAGCTACACACGGCCTTCTGTCCCATTGATGCTTGCAAATCGTTTCCGTGATGTTCTCAGCTAACCTGTCTATAGACTGACTAATTATTTTTTTATTTTTAAAGTGGCAACTTTAGGACATGGAACTCCGTTAGATTCATTCATTGTTTGATCTGGAGGAAGCCATGGATGCATAAAACGCTGAAGTGTAGAGTAGCCTTGCCCAAAATCATATAAATAGCCTATCGAATGGAGAGAGAATGGAATTTAGGCCTATCCTATGTTTATTAAAAGAGCTAGACACAAGATAGTTAACTTCTTGGTGACAGGGGGCAGTATTTTCACGTCCAGACGAAATGCATGCCCAAATTCAACTGCCCGCTACTCATCCCCAGAAGATAAGATATGCATAGTATTAGTATATTTGGATAGAAAACATTCTGAAGTTTCTAAAACTGTTTGAATCATGTCTGTGAGTATAACAGAACTTATTTAGCAGGCGAAACCCCGAGGACAAACCATTCAGATATATATTTGGGAGGTCACTCTCTTTTCAATGAGTTTTCATTGGGAATCCAGATTTCCAGATTTGCAGTTCCTATCACTTCCACTGGATGTCAACAGTCTTTATAAATTGGTTGAGGTTATTCCTTTATGTAATGAAGAAGTACGGCCATCTTGAACGAGGGTCACTTGAAGTGTACTGTTAGAGGTGCGTGACCAGAAAGCATGCTACAGTTTGTTTTCTTCCTGTATTGAACACAGATCATCCCGTCTTCAATTTTATCGATTATTTACGTTTAAAAAAATACCTAAAGTTGTATTACAAAAGTAGTTTGAAATGTTTTGGCAAAGTTTACAGGTAACTTTTGAGATATTTTGTAGTCACGTTGCACAAGTTGGAACCTGTGTTTTTCTGGATCAAACGCGCCAAATAAATGGACATTTTGGATATATATCGACAGAATTAATCGAACAAAAGGACCATTTGTGATGTTTATGGGACATATTGGAGTGCCAACAAAAGAAGCTCGTCAAAGGTAAGGCATGAATTATATTTTTTTTCTGCGTTTTGTGTCACGCCTGCAGGGTTTGATTAATGGTTCCTCTCTTTGTTTATGGAGGTGCTATCCTCAGATAATAGCATTGTTTGCTTTCACATATCCCAGAGAGGTTAAGGTATTTTCTGCATATGCATTGTTCTTTCGAAGGCCAAACCCACCACCTGTAACTTATTTTGTACATGATGTTGCTGCTACCGTCTCTTATGACCGAAAAGAGCTTCTGAACATCAGAACAGCAATTTACTCACCTCGAATTGGACTAATAATTTTTCTTGAATGAGTCGGACGGGAAGGATATACTCCAAACACCCAAACAGGCCCTCATCCCCGACATTCGCTGGAGAAAAACTGAGATTTCGTGGAAAGAGATTGTGGTGCCTTGTACTGTTAGCTAACGTTCAATCGCTGGAAAATAAATGGGACGAACTGAAAGCACGTATATCCTACCAGCGGGACATTAAAAACCGTAATATCTTATGTTTCACAGAGTCGTGGCTGAAAGCCGACATCAATAACAAACAACTGGCTGGTTATACACTATTGGCAGGATAGAACAGCAGCCTCTGGTAAGACACGGGGCAGGGGCCTGTGCATATTTGTAAACAACAGCTTGTGTACGATATCTAAGAAAGTCTTGAGGTTTTGCTCGTCTGAGGTAGTGTGGTCTACAGCTTATCATGAGATACAGATAAACTCTCTAGGTAGATAGAGTATTTTTCGTAGCTGTCTACATACCACCACAGACCGAAGCTGGCACTAAAACCGCACTCAATGAGCTGTATTCCACCATAAGCAAACAGGAAAATGCTCATCCAGAGGCGGCGCTCCTAGAAGCCGGGGAATTTTAATGCTGGGATATTTAAAATCAGTTTTTACCTCATTTCTAACAGAATGTTAAAAGTGCAACAATAGGGGAAAAAAACTCTAGATCAACTTTACTCCACACACAGAGACGCATGCAAAGCTCTCCCTCGCCCTAATACAGACTACAAAGGGAAGCACAGCCGAGAGCTGGCCAGTGACACGAGCCTACCAGTGGAGCAGGTTGAGAGCTTCAAGTTCCTTGGCATCCACATCAACAACAAACTAACCTGGTCCAAGCTAGTGATGCACCGCTATGACATTATTGGTTGATACCGATATCCAATATTTTCCTTACCAAATAAACACAATACCAATAAAATATATTTTTTAATTTTAGCAGCCATTTAAGCAATCTAGTACAGTTAAATAGAAACACACACACATACACAGCGGTCTAAGACACTACATCTCAGTGCAAGAGGCGTCACTACGGTCACCGGTTCGAATCCAGGCTGTATCACATCCGGCTGTTATTGGGAGTCCCATAGGGGCGGTGCACAATTGGCCCAGCGTCGTCCGGGTTTGGCCAAGGTAGGCCGTCATTTGTAAATAATAATTTGTTCTTAACTGACTTGCCTTGTTAAATAAAGGTTACACACACACCAAAAAGTTATTTTGTTGGCATTTACGTATGTCCCCATTACCAGTAAAACATAATCAAACCTATTTCTTTCACTTACTTGCTGTGCTGTTTCGTTGTTCATTTGTTCAGTCGTTTCATTTTCAACCAGGATTTCTCATACTATGGAACGCTGTTTGGGTCTTTGCGTGTCAAATAAGCTTGTTGACCAATCAGGACCTGAATATGACTGCACGTCACATAATAATTTAATGCGTTCATACAATTTTTACGTAGTTATTACACATTGATTACACTACCACTCGTATTTCAATTATCACAACTATTCATCAATACGTACGCTATGATGCTGGTAAAAGTTGTCTTGCGCACCTACAGTGCTGGTCATAAAAAGCTCATGGGTGAAAACAATGTTCTTCCACAAAAACATAGCAAAACAACAATCTGTTTCAGAAGCTAACTTACCTAACTAAACTCAGGACATCTTCAGGACCCTGTCTTTCAAAGATAATTCGTAAAAATCACAAAACTTCACAGATCTTCATTGTAAAGGGTTTAAACACGGTTTCCCATGATTGTTCAATGAACCATGAACATGCACCTGTGGAACGATCGTTAAGACACTAACAGCTTACAGACGGTAGGCAATTAAAGTCACAGTTATGAAAACTTAGGACACTAAAGAGTCCTTTCTACTGACTCTGAAAAACACCAAAAGAAAGATGCCCAGGGTCCCTGCTCATCTACGTGAACGTGACTTAGGCATGCTACAAGGAGGCATGAGGACTGCAGATGTGGCCAGGGCAATAAATTGCAATGTCCGTACTGTGAGACGCCTAAGACAGAGCTACAAGGAGACAGGACGGACAGCTGACCGTCCTTGCAGTAGCAGACCACGTGTAACAACATGCACAACTCGCCAGTAGGTGTACCAAAACATTCAAGGGCCTTTTTTTTTAATAGGGTTGATCAACTTTCAAAGCAGAATTACTTTCCCCATTGTTCCTCAAATGCAGTGTATGATATATAATTTTCTAGCTCTGAGTCTCTACTTTAATTCAATGTAAAATAAAATCACAATTTGAAATTTTGCTACATAAGAGTGGCGATATCGTCCGCTATCATCCTCAGTCATTTTCCAACCAAGTTGTCAGACCCAGGTGGCCTGTTATTGTTGATAGACAACAACAAAAACTCACCTCTTCGACACTTAGTTTACAGAATTAAAAATGACAATGCCCGTCTTTCATAACTCGGTCAGTTATGAATGGATGTGTACAACGCATTCGAAAAGTATTCAGACCCCTTCCATTTTTCCACATTTTGTTACGTTACAGCTTTGTTTTTAAATCTCAATCTACACATAATAACAAAACGAAAACGAAAACAGGTTAAAACATTTTGCAAATTTATTTTAAAAAATAAACAAATACCTTATTTACATAAGCATTCAGACCCATTGCTGAGACTCGAAATTGAGCTTAGGTGCATCCTGTTTCCATCGATAATGCTTGAGATGTTTCAACAACTTGATTGGAATCCACCTGTGTTAAATTCTATTGATTGGACATGATCTGGAAAGGCACACACCTGTCTATGTAAGGTTCCAAAGTTGACCGTGCATGTCAGAGCAAACACCAAGCCATGAGGTCGAAAGAATTGCCCATTGATCTTCGAGACAGGATTTTGTTAAGGCACAGATCTGGGGACGGGTACCAACAAATGTCTGCAGCATTGAAGGTCCCCGAGAACACAGTGGCCATCATCATTCTTAAATGGAAGAAGTTTGGAACCACTAAGACTCTTCCTAGAGCTGGCTGCCGGGACAAACTGAGAAATTGGGGAGAAGGGCCTTGGTCAGGGAGGTGACCAAGAAGTCGATGGTCACTCTGATAAAGCTCTGGAGTTCTTCTGTGGAGAGGTCAGAAACTTCCAGAAGGACAACCATCTCTGCAGCACTCCACCAATCAGGCCTTTATGGTAGAGTGGCCAGACGGAAGCCACTCCTCAGTAACAGGCACATGACAGCCCTCTTGGAGTTTGCCAAAATGCACCTAAAGGACTCTCAGACCTTGAGAAACAAGATTCTCTGGTCTGATGAAACCAAGATTGAACTCTTTGGCCTGAATGCCAAGCGTCAAGTCTGGAGGAAACCTGGCACCATCCCTACAGTGAAGAATTGTGGTGGCAGCATCATGCTGTGGGGATGTTTTTCAGTGGCAGGGACTGGGAGACTAGTCAGGCTGAGGGAAAGATAAACGGAGCAAAGTACAGAGAGATCCTTGATGAAAACCTGCTTGAGAGCACTCAGGATATCAGACTGGGGTGAAGGTTCACCTTCCAACAGGACAACAACCCTAAGCACAAAGTCAAGACAATGCAAGAGTGGCTTCGGGACAAGTCTCTGAATGTCCTTGAGTGGCCCAGCCAGAGCCCGGACTTGAACCCAAACTGACATCTCTGGAGAGATCTGAAAATAGCTGTGCAGCAACACTCCCCATCCACCCTGATAGAACTTGAGAGGATCTGCAGAGAAGAATGGTAGAACTTGCCCAAATGTCATACACAAGAAGACTCAAGGCTTGAATCACAGCCAAAGGTGCTTCAACAAAGTACTGAGTAAACGGTCTAAATACTTATGTAAATGTGAAAAATATCATTATAAATACATTTGCAAAAAAAACGTAAAAAAACGTTTTTGGTTTGTCATTATGGGATATTGTGTGTAGATTGATGGGGAAAAAAACATTGAATTAGTTTTAGAATAAGGCTGTAACAAAACAAAATGTGGAAAAAGTTAAGGGTTTGTTATTGGCATGTCATGCCTAAGGATTTTAACCTTGCCAATGAAAAACATCTTTAGAGTAGTTGGCAATATCAGTGAGTTTTGTGATAAATGAGCCATCTGATTCAATGAATGATGAAGCAGAGTTTGTACTTTTGGCCAAAATGTAATTTAAGCTTTTTAACTATCATTCTTCTTATCATGCATCTTTGTTTCATAGTAGTTTCTTCTTATTTTTGTTTAGTCACATGATTTCTCAATTTACAGCATGTTAGCTAATCGGCTGTGCACCTAGACTTATTTGCCATTCCTTTTCCCTCATCAATCAACCATACAATGTTTCAATTCCTCATCAATCTACAGGGTTTTAACAGTTTTTACAGTAATTGCCTTAATAGGCGCATGCTTATTAGTAACTGGAATAAGCTATTTATTTCGTTAATGTGTCAACTGCAGCGTCTGGTTGCCCCTCGTTACACACCACAGATCTTCCACGTAGGAATCACTACAACACTTATTATATGACCTCTTATACACTATATTAGGCCCAGCCTTTGAAACTTTGGTTTTCCTAGATATGGCTACTATATAATGATCACTAAATCCAAAGGATTTGGATACTGCTTTAGAGCAGATTTATGCAGCATTAGTGAAGATGTGATCAATACATGTGGATGATTTTATTCCTGTTCTGTTTGTAAATGCCATGGTAGGTTGACTGATCGATAACCTGAACCAGGTTGCAGGCATGGTTACAGTTTGAAGCTTTTTCTTGAGTGAGCAGCCAGTCAATATTTAGATCACCCAGAAAATATACCTCTGTGAATATCACATTTATTATCAAGCCTTTCACACATATTATCCAGATACTAACTGTTAACACTTGGTGGTCTGTAGCAGCTTCCCACCAGAACGGGCTTTAGGTGAGGCAGGTGAACCTGTAGCCCATTACTTCAACAGCATTTGACATGAGATCCTCTCTAAGCTTTACAGGGTTGAGATCTGGTGACTGTGCCGGCCATGGTATATGGCTTACATATTTTTCATGCTCATCAAACCATTCAGTTACCACCCCGTGACCTGTGGATGGGGGCATTGTCAACCCTTGGGGTCATAGCCATGGTAGACAAAATAATGGTCTACCATGACCCTAAGCATGATGGCATGTTAATTGCTTAATTAACTCAGGAACCACACCTGTGTGGAAGCACCTGCTTTCAATATACTTTGAATCCCTCATTTACTCAAGCGTTTCCATTATTTTGTCAGTTACCTTTGGCAAAAATATATAAAATATATCATTATACAATATACATATAAATGAATTAGTCCATTTGTAGTGAAAGCTTATCTAGGCCTAACTTGGAGATACAAGGTGACTACTCATCTTCTACCATTAACCCCTTTCAATGATACAAAATGATGAGGGCTCAAGACATGTAAATGATGTCAACCATGCATATAAGTGTATGAGGTTATCTAGTCGCTGGACCATGGAGTTGGTCATGCAGAACTACACTACCCATGAACACTTTCTGCTGAGTTTCTACCACAGAGGTAGATATAGGACTCGAGCCCAAAAGCCTGTTTTAGCATGGGCAGAGCCACTGAGTACTTTCACGATTTTGAAGTAGTCAACTGGCTGGGACTTCCTATGGGTTAACTTCTTATGGCTGGGGGCAGTATTGAGTAGCTTGGATGAATAAGGTGCCCAGAGTAAACTGTCTGCTCCTCAGTCCCAGTTGCTAATATATGCTTATTATTAGTAGTATTGGATAGAAAACACTGAAGTTTCTAAAACTGTTTGAATGATGTCTGTGAGTATAACCAGAACTCATATGGCAGGCAAAAACCTGAGAAAAAATCCAAACAGGAAGTGGGAAATCTGAGGCTTGTAGGTTTTCAACTCAAGCCCCTATTAAAGATAGTGGGATATTGGTTGTTGTACATCCTAAGGCTTCCACTAGATGTCAACAGTCTTTAGAAACTTGTTTGAGGCTTCTACTGTGAATTGAGGCCGAATGAGAGGGGAATGAGTCAGAGGTCTGGCAGAGAGCCACACGCTGGTCACGCACATTTCACATGAGAGGGAGCTGCGTTCCTTTGCTTTTCTACAGACATAGGAATTCTCCGGTTGGAGCGTTATTGAAGACTTATGATAAAAACATCATAAAGATAGATTCTATACTTAGTTTGAAATGTTTCTACGACCTGTAATATAACTTTTCGTCCGACGTTCGGCTGGATCTGAATGCGCGTTTGGATTTGTGCACTAAACACCCTAACAAAAGAAGCTATTTGGACATAAATGATGGACACTATCGAACAAATCAAACATTTATTGTGGAACTGGGATTCCTGGGAGTGCATTCTGATGAAGATCATCAAAGGTAAGTGAATATTTATAATGTTATTTCTGATTTCTGTTGACTCCAACATGGAGGATATATTTATTTGTTTTATGAGCGCCGTTCTCAGATTATTGCACGGTTTGCTGTTTCCGTAAAGCTTTTTTGAAATCTGACACAGCGGTTGCATTAAGAAGTATATCTCTAATTCCATGTATAACACTTGTATTTTCAGCAACATTTATGATGAGTATTTCTGTAAATTGATGTGGCTCTCTGCCAAATCACCGGATGTTTTTGGAACTACTGAACGTAACGCGCCAATGTAAACTCAGATTTTTTTTAGATAAATATGAACTTTATCAAACAAAACATACATGTATTGTGTAACATGAAGTCCTAGGAGTGTCATCTGATGAAGATTATAAACGGTTAGTGATACATTTTATCTCCATTTGTGCGTTTTGTGACTCCTCTCTTTGGCTGGAAAAAATGGCTGTTTTTCTGTGGCTTGGCTCTGACCTAACAATCGTTTGTGGTGCTTTCGCTGTAAAGCCTATTTGAAATCGGACACTGTGGTGGGATTAACAACAAGATTACCTTTAAAACGGTATAAGATACTTGTATGTTTTAATTTAATTATGAGATTTCTGTTGTTTTGAATTTGGCGCCCTGCACTTTCACTGGCTGTTGTCATATCGATCCCGTTAACGGGATTTCAGCCCTAAGAAGTTTTAAGGAAGGATCACATAATTCCATCCAGGTCCCCCTGAGGCATCAGCCAATGAATTATACTCCATAACTACAGGTGACAAGTAAATTGCCAACCTTGGCTTTATACTTGTTCAAACAACAGACTCTGGATGGCAGTGTGCACCCTTTCAGTTTGTTTGCCAACGCATAGCAGTAAAATAAAAAAGGTCTCAATGGCGTGCTGCCCATGCTGTCACAGACGCCATAATGGGACAGATATAATGATGCATTGTCTATCTTAGTCTATGGTTTCCATAGACTTGAAGCAGAACCAGCGGTATGAATGCCCAAAGTGTTTTTCATCATGAATCTTGTTCAGAAAACAGCTCTGCAGAGTGGTCACTAGCTGGCAAAGCCACAAAATCTGACTTTAAACCTAACCCAAATCACACTGCTAAACCTAATGCCTAACCCTAACCTTAAATTAAAAAACATTATTTTTGCTTTCATGAATTTTTAACAATATATCAAATGTTGACTTTGCAGCTGGCCTTTCTAAGAGGAAATTCCTCAGTTCTTCCCCCAGGACAAGACTCATTACAATAAACCTCAACCTACTGGGTTTGTTCGACATTGCAGCAGACGTGATGCAGTTTTGGTAAATTGTGACCGACTGATCTACAAATAATAATTAGTAGTTATTGTGACGCACGGTAATTTGTATATTTATCAGTCGGTAGTCAACTGCAATGGTGAACATTTCACGTTAGACAACTTAGCGATGACTAACTACACACAGAATGTTAACCAAAACAAATAACACGTAAAAACACCCACAGGCACGCACACACACATAACTGTCCGTTCTGGTGGGTGATAGGACACCACCAAATCCCTTTCATGACTGAAACACACATTACCTATCCAACTGAAACATTGTTTTCCTATATGAGAAGAACGTTTGCTGCAGTAGCCAGCATGCGTGTTATATGATACAGCACAGCACAAAACCAAGCATGATGCCAACACACAGCCCCTTCCCCTAAGATGTCACTTGCCCCTGTGATTTCACTCACTACCTCACATCTTTCTACGGCCTGTCCTACTCCAAACCTTTTCCTAACCCATTTCCCAACAGCTCAAAAACCCAGTCCAGCATTGAATGTACCCTAGCCATGCCAGCGTGTGCAACATGTGTGTACATACATCTGTGTGTGCGTACAAATGTGTGTGTATGTCTGTGTGCATACATATAGGATCTGTGTTTGTGTGTGAGTGTGTAGAGTACATAGGGTCATATTTACTGAAAGCTGCGGCTGAGGCCTGGTACTGGCGGCCCTCTGAGCCCGCGTCCATGGCCAGGTCATAGGAGCCCTCTAGGGCCCCTGCAGCACCGGAGGCCTGGGGCCAGCCCTGCTTCACCAGCAGCACTGTCCCAGACACAGACACAGAGAGATTACACACACACACACACACACACATACAATAGAACACAGAGACACAGAAGACAGACATGGATAGATAGTAATAGAACACACACCACATGCAAATGAACTCACACAAACACTCACATAGAGAATACACACAGAGTAAACAGTACACATACAGTCACTAGAGAAAGTCTACACACCCCTTGCAGTCTTAACATTTTTCTGCCTTGAAATTATTGTTATTTTTAAATGTAACAAATTATAATTTTCCTACCAATCTATAGAACTTACTCTACATTTTCAAAGTGAAAAAAATAAAATAAAATATTTTCTGGTATTTTAGTGGCAGCATCATGTTATTGGTATGTTTGTCATTGGAAGGAAACTGGGGAGTTTGTTAGGATCAAAATAAATATGAAAGGAGTAAACCCCAGATAAAAAGTTAGAGGAAAACCTGCCTCAGTCTTCGGAATACCTAACCCTGGGATTTTTCAGCGGGAAAATTACAAATGTTTACGCCAAAGTCACACCAGAATGGTGTCGAGTGTTCCTCAATGGTCCAGTCTCAGTCCTGACTTTAACCTGTTTGAAAATCAGAGATAATTTGAATGTTGCTGTGAATCAATGACTCCCAACCAAATTTACTGAGCTTGAGCAATTTTGACAAAAACAATGGATATATGTTGACCTAAGAGTTTTGCAAAGTTTGTTGAACCATATTCAAAATGATTCACAGCTGTAATGGCTGCCAAAGGTGCTACCACCAAGTATTAACTCTGGGGTGTGAAGACATACACAATCAATACATCTTTGTTTTATAATTTGTATTAATTAGGAAAATGTTGTATAATTTATATTTAACTTTGAAATGTGGAGTACGTTGTGTACATTGGAAGGAAAACATTTTCAAATACATTTTTAGATTACATTTTAAGGCAGCAAAATGTGAAGACTAGACTTTCACTAGGCACTTTACACACACACACACACACACACACAGAAATAGAGTACATACACAAAGTGTGCACACACAGAGAGTACACATATACAGTAGAATACATAACGTTTCACACAATCAACACACACACTTGGGCTTAGTTTTGGATGTATTTTCTTGTGTTTCATGCCTAGTAAACATGACCCATCCCAGTAAAGGCAGTGCTGCACTGTCGACGACAACATGGCACAGCTGTCACAGCTCTCACTGACCTATTTCACTACACTCTTTGAAGCCCATCAAACCCACTGGAGCTTCAGGAGAAATGCAGTAAAACCACTACACATAACAAATATGGATCACCACCAACCACGACACAAACTACTAGCTACCACAGCTAGGGTTAATTCCATCTCAGTTCAGACAATTCAGGAAGTAAACTGAAATTTCAGGTACAATTTTTTCTCATAGAGAACCATGGATGAAATTTGAATTGAAATGTACTTACTGAATTTAAAAGGAATTGACCCCAACCCTTGTATCTACCTAACCCTTCCCTTTCCATGCACAGGGGTTGAGAGATGCATTACATTGGAACTATATTCATGTGTACTAGCTAACACAAGGAGGTGATAGAGAGACCTGCTTCTAGCCATCTCAATGATAAATAGTATTACAGTATTTATGATAATAAAAAGCCAATTCAACCCCAGGTTATTTCAGTTTCACTAAGTGACAAACATCTCAAGCCATCATCTAACAACAAAGGGCAAACTTAACCAACAACCATACTAAGGCCTACATCTGAAAATCGTTTATCCAAATAAAACAGAAAATAAATTAGGAATTATCTTATTAACAATCTTTTTTGTGGCCATGGCCAACATATATTCCCTATGACTTAACACACAGCGCGCACACACACACACACACTTCGGGAATCTGAACAGAACTTTCTAGAGCACTGTGTGGATGCAATATGAACAAAGCCTCTTTAGCAGCTCTACATAAGAGTACTCAAGGCATTGTGAAGGCTCTGGGGTGAAGTTTCCCATAGGTACAGGTCTTGGATCAGCATCCCCTCACCTAATCTTAACCATTAGTGGGGAAAATGCCAAACTGATCCAAGATCAGTGTCTAGGGGCAAATTCACCTTTTCCTTCCACGTTCTGAGTAGGTGCCAAGATTAGACACATGACAATGTCTAGATCCCATTCCATGAATACTGTGAATATGTGGATTGAGACCTTCTGGCGTTCTGCGGGAGTGCTGTGAGTGATGCACTCAAGAACTGTGCATGCAGGTGTTCTTACCTTTGAATAGCATGCACCAGCAATCTGATTCATGTAGTGTGTGTTCTATTACATGTGTGTATATTCTTACCTGCGGAGATAGAGTGGATTTCTAGTTTGATAAAACAGGCTTGTCTGTGCATACAGTGCCTTGCGAAAGTATTCGCCCCCCTTGAACTTTGCGACCTTTTGCCACATTTCAGGCTTCAAACATAAAGATATAAAACTATTTTTTTGTGAAGAATCAACAACAAGTGGGACACAATCATGAAGTGGAACGACATTTATTGGATATTTCAAACTTTTTAAACAAGTCAAAAACTGAAAAATTGGGCGTGCAAAATTATTATCGCAAGGCACTGTATGTGCATGTCTGTGTGTGCTTGCAAGCATGTCTGTGTGTGCTTGCGTGGATGTTTGTTTCCGCGGATGTGTGTTTCCGTGCATGTTCATGTGTACATGTGTGTTCTTACCTTGGGGATAGCCTGGGCTGCCAGTCTGGTAGAGGTTGGGTGTGTAGGTAGGAGCCTGAGGATAACCTGCAGGATAGCCTGAGGACAGAGAACAGAAGCTATTTAGAACACCATCCACTGAGTGAGTGAGTGTGTGTGTGTGTGTGTGTGTGTGTGTGTGTGTGTGTGTGTGTGTGTGTGTAGCACGCGTGTGAGAGTGTATATGTACGTGAATGCACATTAGTATACAAGTGAATGTGTGTGTTGTGAGATGGAAGGGCAAAGGGAGGACAGCAAAAAGACAGTGTTCCAGAGTGCCTGTGTGGAGGAGAAAAATCAGTTTATTACTCTATGGAGCCTCCATCTCCCCACATCCCTGTCACAGTGATTTACAGCCCTAAACCACCCTCCTGCACCAGATTCATAAAACATATGGATTGGGCAATGTAGTGGATGCAACCCATCCACGTATAATGCTCGAAAGTGGCTCAGTGGTCTAAGGCACTGCATCTCAGCGCTAGAGGCATCACTACAGACCCTGGTTCGATCCCGGGCTGTATCACAACCGACCGTGATCAGGAGTTCCATAGGGCGGTGCACAATTGGCCCAGCGTCGTCAGGGTTAGGGGAAGGTTTGGCCGGAGTAGGCCGTCATTGTAAAATAAGAATTTGTTCTTAACTGACTTGCCTAGGTATATAAAGGTTACATTCAAAATACATACATTAAGAGAGTATTCAGGTCTGTTGGGTTTTTAGAACATGAATTAGAATCTTTCTCTTGGCTTTTTCCACATTTTTTTTTTACATTACAGCCTTATTCTAAAATGGATTCAAATGTTGTTTTTATCATAAGAAAACTATACACAGTACCCCATAATGATAAAGCAATAATTTTTGCAAATGTATTAAAAAAACTGAAATATCACATTTACATAAGTATTCAGACCCTTTTACTCAGTACTTTGTTGAAGCCCCTTTAACAGCGATTACAGTAAAAATACTTATTGGGTATGACGCTACAACATTTTTCATCAAGGATCTCTCTGTACTTTGCTCCGTTCATCTTTCCATCGATTCTGACTGATCTCCCAGTCCCTGCCACTGAAAACATCCTCACAGCATGATGCTGCCACCACCATGCTTCACTGTAGGGAGGGTGCCAGGTTTCCTCCAGACGTGACGCTTGGCATTCAGGCCAACGAGTTCAATCTTGGTTTCATCAGACCAGAGAATCTTGTATCTCATGGTCTGCGAGTCCTTTATTTGCCTCTTGGCAAACTCCAAGAGGGTTATCGTGTGCCTTTTACTGAGAAGTGGCCTCTGTCTGGCCACTCTAGCATAAAGGCATGATTGGTGGAGTGTGCTGCAGAGATGGTTGTCCTTCTGGAAGGTTCTAAACTTCTTCCATTTAAGAATGATGGAGGCCACTCTGTTCTTGGGGACCTTCAATGCTGGGGATGAGCATCTTCAATATGTACCCATTGGTCCTCAGTGCATTTAACTATATGCTATAAGTAAAAGCCTTGGGTAGCGAGTTAAAACCACCCTAAGAATTAGGAAGATGTAAAACTTTCCTTTTTATTCTCTGAATTTTATTCGCCCATATAAAAAAAGTTATATGACCGAGTATACTTTTTTAAATTATTTCTTCGGTGGGGTAATTGGTAGCACCGAGAAAAAAAGAAAAAAAGTTTTATTCTACCTGTAAGATTTATGGGAAGATTTTTCCATTTGAATTAGATTTGCTTTCATATTGTTGAGTAATGGATTAAAGTTCTTTGTATACAGTGCCTTGCGAAAGTATTCAGCCCCCTTGAACTTTGCAACCTTTTGCCACATTTCAGGCTTCAAACAAAGATATACAACTGTATTTTTTTGTGAAGAATCAACAACAAGTGGGACACAATCATGAAGTGGAACGACATTTATTGGATATTTCAAACTTTTTTAACAAATCAAAAACTGAAAGATTGGGCGTGCAAAATTATTCAGCCCCTTTACTTTCAGTGCAGCAAACTCTCTCCAGAAGTTCAGTGAGGATCTCTGAATGATCCAATGTTGACCTAAATGACTAATGATGATAAATACAATCCACCTGTGTGTAATCAAGTCTCCGTATAAATGCACCTGCACTGTGATAGTCTCAGAGCTCCGTTAAAAGCGCAGAGAGCATCATGAAGAACAAGGAACACACCAGGCAGGTCCGAGATACTGTTGTGAAGAAGTTTAAAGCCGGATTTGGATACAAAAAGATTTCCCAAGCTTTAAACATCCCAAGGAGCACTGTGCAAGCGATAATATTGAAATGGAAGGAGTATCAGACCACTGCAAATCTACCAAGACCTGACCGTCCCTCTAAACTTTCAGCTCATACAAGGAGAAGACTGATCAGAGATGCAGCCAAGAGGCCCATGATCACTCTGGATGAACTGCAGAGATCTACAGCTGAGGTGGGAGACTCTGTCCATAGGACAACAATCAGTCGTATATTGCACAAATCTGGCCTTTATGGAAGAGTGGCAAGAAGAAAGCCATTTCTTAAAGATATCCATAAAAAGTGTTGTTTAAAGTTTGTCACAAGCCACCTGGGAGACACACCAAACATGTGGAAGAAGGTGCTCTGGTCAGATGAAACCAAAATTGAACTTTTTGCCAACAATGCAAAACGTTATGTTTGGCGTAAAAGCAACACAGCTCATCACCCTGAACACACCATCCCCACTGTCAAACATGGTGGTGGCAGCATCATGGTTTGGGCCTGCTTTTCTTCAGCAGGGACAGGGAAGATGGTTAAAATTGATGGGAAGATGGATGGAGCCAAATACAGGACCATTCTGGAAGAAAACCTGATGGAGTCTGCAAAGACCTGAGACTGGGACGGAGATTTGTTTTCCAACAAGACAATGATCCAAAACATAAAGCAAAATCTACAATGGAATGGTTCAAAAATAAACATATCCAGGTGTTAGAATGCCCAAGTCAAAGTCCAGACCTGAATCCAATCGAGAATCTGTGGAAAGAACTGAAAACTGCTGTTCACAAATGCTCTCCATCCAACCTCACTGAGCTCGAGCTGTTTTGCAAGGAGGAATGGGAAAAAATGTCAGTCTCTCGATGTGCAAAACTGATAGAGACATACCCCAAGCGACTTACAGCTGTGATCGCAGCAAAAGGTGGCGCTACAAAGTATTAACTTAAGGGGGCTGAATAATTTTGCACGCCCAATTTTTCAGTTTTTGATTTGTTCAAAAAGTTGTAAACATCCAATAAATGTCGTTCCACTTCATGATTGTGTCCCACTTGTTGTTGATTCTTCACAAAAAAATACAGTTTTATATCTTTGTTTGAAGCCTGAAATGTGGCAAAAGGTCGCAAAGTTCAAGGGGGCCGAATACTTTCGCAAGGCACTGTATGTATTCACCCCCTTTGCTATGAAGCCCCTAAAAAGATCTGGTGCAACCAATTACCTTCAGAGGTCACATAACTAGTTAAATAAAGTACATCTGTGTGCAATCTAAGTGTCACATGATCTCAGTATATATATATATATATATATATATATATATATATATATATATATATATATACACACACACACCTATTCTGACCAAGGAGCTCTCCAAACAGGTCAGGGACAAAGTTGTGGAGAAGTACAGAGCAGGGTTGAGCTATAAAAAAAATACCAGAAACTTTGAACATCCCACAGAGCACCATTAAATCCATTATTAAAAAATAGAAAGGTGGGCATTAATCAGAGAGGCAACAAAGAGACCAAAGATAACCCTGAAGAGCTGCAAAGCTCCACAGTGGAGATTGGAGTATCTGTCCATAGGACCACTTTATGCCGTACATTCCATAGAACTGGGATTTACGGAAGAGTGTCAAGAAAAAAAGCCATTGCTTAAAGAAAAAAATAAGCAAAAGGCAGGTGGGAGACTCCCCAAATATATGGAAGAATGAGACTGAAATGTAGCTTTTTGTCAATCAATGGAAATGCTATGTCTGTCGCAAACTCAACACCCCACCATCCCCACAGTGAAGCATGGTGGTGGCAGCATCATGCTGTGTGGATGTTTTCACTGGCAGGGACTGGGAAACTTGTCAGAATTTAAGGAATGATGGATGGCACTAAATACAGGGAAATTCTTGAGGGAAACCTGTTTCAGTCTTCAGGAGATTTGAGACTGGGACGGAGGTTCACCTTCCATCAGGACAATAACCCTAAGCATACTACTAAAGCAACACTTGAGTGGTTTAATGGGAAACATTTAAATGTCTTGGAATGGCCTAGTCAAAGCCTAGACCTCAATCCAATTTAGAATCTGTGGTGTGACTTAAAGATTGCTGTACACCAGTGGAACCCATCCAGCTGGAACAGTTTTGCCTTGAAGAATAGGCATAAATCTCAGTGGCTAGATGTGCCAACCTTATAGAGAAATACCCCAAGAGACTTGCAGCTGTAATTGTTGCAAAATGTGTCTCTACAAAGTATTGACTTTGGGGGGTGAATAGAATAGTTATGCATACTCAAGTTTTCAGTTTGTCTTATTCCTTGTTTGTTTGACAATAAAAACATATTTTTCATCTTCAATCATCTGGGTGTTTAATCAAATGATATAAAGACCCAGAAAAATCCTTTTTAATTCCAGGTTGTAAGGCAACAAAATAGGAAAAATGCCAAGGGGTTGAATACAAAACTGAATTGGTCCACCCACACAGACAGCGTGGTGAAGAAGGCGCAGCAGCGCCTCTTCAACCTCAGGAGGCTGAAGAAATGTGGCTCGTCACCAAGAGCACTCAAACAGATGCACAATCGAGAGCATCCTGTCGGGCTGTATCACCGCCTGGTACGGCAACTGCTCCACCCACAACCGTAAGGCTCTCCAGTGGGTCGTGAGGCACAACGCATCACCGGGGGCAAACTACCTGCCCTCCAGGACACCTACACCACCCGATGTCACAGGAAGGCCATAAAGATCATCAAAGACATCAACCACCCGAGCCATTGCCTGTTCACCCCGCTATCATCCAGAAGGTGAGGTCAGTACAGGTGCATCAAAGCAGGGACCGAGAGACTGAAAAACAGCTTCTATCTCAAGGCCATCAGACTGTTAAACATCACTCATTCATATATCTTTATGTACATATTCTTCATCCATTTCCACTTGTGTGTATAAGGTAGTTGTGAAATTGTTAGGTTAGATTACTCGTTGGTTATTACTGCATTGTCGGAACTAGAAGCACAAGCATTTCGCTACACTCGCATTAACATCCGCTAACCATGTGTATGTGACAAATAAAATGTGATTTGACTTTTGCAAGCCACTGTAACGGACCGCTCACTCTCTCCTGGTTACTTGGATATATATTAATCTATCGGTTTCTTCATATAACCACAATCTTGTCGGTACAAAACGGAGCTACTCTCTCCCAATATGTCCTATCGAATTGAGGCTGTTCTGAGGGCAAAAAGGGGTACAGCTTAATATTAGGAAGGTGTTCCTTAATGTTTTGTACACTGTGAATAGTGCACTATATACTACGCTAGTAATCTAGGCATAGAAGTGTCTTTGGGTTGCATCCCAAATGGCACCCTATGCCCTATATAGTCCATTTCTTTTTACCAGGGCCCATAGGGCTCTGGTCAAAGCTAGTGCACTATATAGGGCATAGAGTGTCATTTGGGATGCATCCAAAGACACTGCAAAGCCTAGATTATAGTATAGTCAAAAAGCAATCAGATGCAAACTAAACTAAAAAGCACACAGCATTTCCCTGTAAATGGAAAATATGGGGTATGGATGATATAGAAGAGGAACATAAAGACAAATATTTACTTGACAGTAGGCGGTCTATAAGGAAAATAAAGGAGTATGGAATGTGGAGAGAATATGGAAGAAAAGGGACAATATTTATTTAAGGTTAGGCAGACATATATTATGAATGTATGCCTTCTCTATGCTATAATGACAGGTGCTATTGATATGACTATGAATTGTGAATTGATTATGAATTGTACTGATCGCATAGCAATCACACTAAAACAAAGTAGCCTATTATTGGAAATAACATAGAATGCAGGAGCAGCCTGTGTGTGTGTCTCAATCCTGAGGCTACACAACACCTACGCAACCTGATCCGACAGCCCACACGCACACACAGTCAGAGCCTCAGTATTTATACACACACACACACACACTAATTAGCCCTCGTATTTATGGAACAGTGTGACTGTGGACTAATTGTGAGCAAAAGAGAATCAGCCAGAGACAATTAGAGCAAGAGAGGTAGAGAGAGAGCAGTAGAAAGAGAGTGACACTGAAAGGGAGGGAGGAACTGAAGGAGGAATGGAATAGAGGGAGGGATCCCTACTGTCAGCAGTATCTGAGAACGACAACTGCACTCCCTTGGTCTGCTGTCCCCAGGGGTGTGTGTACATGTGTGTCTGTGTATGTGTGTGAGCTCCTGCATATGTACCTCCTGCCTCCCTCCACACAGCATCCATAACACAAGCCTACTGCAACCACTGCAAGCGTCTGTCCTTTCTCTTAACTCCCTGATCAGCTGTAACTTAAGGATGAGCAGCAATGCATTGTGGGTAGGAAGAAGCGACTAGAGAAAAAAAAAACATTGAGAGCTGAGGGCACCTTTAAAATAATCTCTCTCTTATGAAAGCCAGTGATGTGGTAACAGCCTGGCCTATGAAGCACAAGCCAAGTAACCAGCCCTGCCCTCCTGAGCCAGTGGAGGAAAACACCACCAGAGAAATCACATTTCTATTTCCACCTTTCCTGCCTTTCCTTTTTTCACCTTTCTTTGGACATACCATGTGAATTATTATTTTGTTGCACAGACAGCTCATTCGATGCATAGACTCATCCGGTGGTGGATGCACTACTTCTACATGCATATGGTTCATACATCCTAATACAGTATGTGACAGAGGCGGTGACATTTGGCTTTCGGTGACAAAACAGCCCATTATGCCAACCAGCCATTAGAGGAGCTTACTAATCATTACCATTCTACCATTCTTACTACAAGGGTTTGTTTTGTAAACAGATCACAATATACCACCACTACACCATTTCCATACATAGGTTTTCCCCTTCAAAAATCTATTGAAGGCACCCAATCATTTTATGACCCACATTAGACTGCTTAATGGGGAAAAGGGGAGGAGGGACTAAGAAACTGCAAAGTTTGTATCAGTGGGGACACCTTCAATGCTGCACTGTCCTTCTAAAACGAAAAACAATTAATCTCCATTGTAAACCCAGTCATGCGGATGACAGGAGAGAAAATGGAAAGCAACTGAAATGAATTAAAGCGCAAAAGAGAGTAAGTCATTTATTTATTTTCAGAAAGAGAGCAGGAAAAGGATATGGAGTGGAGTCAGAAATTGGATACCACGAAATTGGGGAGAAAAAGGGGTAAAAATTCAACAACAACAAAAAAATTAATAAAAAATCTAATAAAAAGAATCTCCTTTGGCAGCGATTACAGCTGTGAGTCTTTCTGGGTAAGTCTGATCCACAATAGCTTTAATAGCTAATAGCTTGTGCAACATTTGCTCATTATTCTTTTCAAAATTCTTCAAGCTCTGTCAAATTGGTTGTTGACTAGACAACCATTTTCAGGTCTTGCCATAGATTTTCTAGCAGATTTAAGTCAAAACTAACTCTGACACTCAGGAACTCCATTGTAGATTTGGCCTTGTGTTTAGGTTATTGTGCTGCTGAAAGGTGGATTCATCTTCCAGTGTCTGGTGGAAAGCAGACTGAACAATGTTTTCCCCTAGGATTTTACCTGTGCTCAGCTCCATTCGGTTTATTTTCTATCCTGAAAAACTCCCCAGTCCTTAACGATTACAAGAACACAATATGGAGAGTGGTACTTAGTAATGTGTTCGTGTTGGATTTGCCCCAAAAGATAACATTTTGTATTACAGACAAAAAAGTGAATTGCTTTGCCACATTTTTTGCAGATGACTTTAGTGCCTTGTTGCAAACAGATGCATGTTTTGGAATATTTTTATTCTGCACAGGCTTCCCGCTTTTCACTCTGTCAATTAGGTTATTATTGTGGAGTAACCACAATCTTGTTGATCCATCCTCAGTTATCCTATTACAACCATTAAACTCTGCAACTATTTTAAAGTCACCATTGGCCTAATGGTAAAATCTCTGAGCGGTTTCCTTCCTCTCAGGCAACTGAGTTAGGAAGGATGCCTGTATCTTTGTACCCATCTGCCAATAGGTGCCCTTCTTTGCAAGGTATTGGAAAAACTCCCTGGTCTTTGTGGTTGAATCTGTTTGAAATTCACTGCTCGACTGAGGGACCTTACAGAAAATTGCATGTGTGGGGTACAGAGATGGGATAGTCATTCAAAAATCGTGTTAAACACTGTTATTGCACACAGAGTCCATGCAACTTATTATGTGACTTGATAAGCACATTTCTACTCCTGAACTTATTTAGGCATGCAATAACATAGGGGTTGACTCAAGACAGTTCAGCATTCATTTGTAATACATTTGTAAACATTTTTAAAAACATAATTCCACTTTGACATTATGGGCTATTGTGTGTAGGCCAATGATAAAAAAATCTCAATTTATTCCATTTTAAATTCAGGCTGTAACGCAACAAAATGTGCCACAACAATACTTGAAAATCAAAGACCAGTGGTGGGTTTGGCATCAAAATGACAATGCATAAGCAGAAAATAACCATATACCTACTGTAAAATATGGTGGTGGATCTTTGATTTTCAAATATTGTGGTGGCCCATGTTATGTTATGGGTATGCTTGTCACCGGAAGGGACTGGGGAGTTTGTCAGGATCAAAAATATGAAAGGCGCTAAGCCCGGGTAAAATGTTGGGGAGAAAACCAGTCATAGTCTGCTGAAAACCTAACCACGTGATACAGTTATATTTTTCAGTGGGACAATTACACACGCTTTCCAAGAGGTATTGCGTGCTCCTTAATGGTCCAGTCTCAGCCCGACTTAAATCCTGCTTGAAAATCAGAGACAAGGTTTGAACATTGTTGTCCGTCAACGATCCCCAAACAAATTTACTGAGAATATGTTACTGTAAGCGTTGTGCAAGATTGGTAGCATCTGTAATGGCTCTCAAAGGTGCTTGGAGACATGCAATCAATACTGGTCTATTTGTTTTGTTATTGTTATTATTATTATTTGCAAGATTTTCTATAATTTGTCTTTCACTTTGAAAATGTGGAGTAGGATGTGTAGATCTGAAGGGAAGAAATCTAATGTATTCCTATTTTGATGCAGCTAAATGTGAAGACTATGCAAAGGGTATGTAGACTTTCATTAGCGACTGTGTCTAGAACGTGAGTTTAATCCCTGACGAAGCATTATTGTTTTTATAGATTGAACGGAAAGCCAATGTGTTCCATTGAGCCCATTTCAGCTATTACTGGTGTGTTTGAGAGGTCATTACAAACGTTTCCGCTGTCGTTACATTAACGGTAAAAAATTTTTTAAAAAAGAATGGCACAAGCCAGAGTGGGAAAGTGTAAAATGAAAGCAATCAATCCAGCGAGATTTAAGTGACAAGTGGATTTTGCACCCCTCAAACACAAGAAATAGGTGGGAGGGGCATGCGCACTCCTACACACATGCATACACACACAGTATTGGTATGGCATTGATGCGGTTATTGCTGATGTTGATTTGGCACTCACCTGCGTATGCTATGTTCTTAGGGTTGCCGTACGGTGTCCCGGGCTGGACAGGACTGTACACAGGATTCATGTTGGAAGATAGTCTACCCTTACTGCAAGGAGAACAGATAGAGAGAGAGACCGAGAGACAGAGCGAGATACAAACATATGGTGAGAAGAAAGTCATGGCATTCAATAATTATTCATTGAGAATATGCATAAGCTCAGAGGTCTCCATCTTGGAAGTGTTCCATAGCCAGCTTAAAGACATCTGACATCTGAAAAACTAAAAGGTACTCCACAAAAACTACCGTTAAACTCACAATATTGTAGCAGGTCTGATTTTGAAAGTTGTTTTTTTTCGATGTTCGTGAGAAGGCAGCAATTTATTTCCGCAGGATAAAAGTAAATCAGGTAGAAAATGCGAAAGCATACAATACAATTGTTGCTAAATAAAAATGAGTAAAATTCAAATATTTCTGTATTGAGTATTATGGTATTTCTGACTGTTTTGAACATCTTCAACAGTCACATAAGAAGACACTAGCACAAACATGACTGACATACTAGGACATTCTTCAACCTGAGCTCATTTGTTTGCAACACTTTTCTCCACCTCTTTCTCAACCTGTTTCCACCACCCATCTCTTTCACACGCATGCAAGAACTGAACCACACGCACACACATACTCTCTGTCTCTCTCGACAGCCATTCATATTTAGCTCGTTCAAGATTTCAAAGAAGGTTCGCGAGAGTACTCGTTCTCTCTCTCTCTCTCACACACACAAGTTTGCAGATGACAACAGTTGCAGGCTTGATTACCAACAATGACGAGACAGCCTATAGGGAGGTGTGTAATGTCAGGAAAAAAACTCGCTCAACATCAACAAAGGAGATGATCATGGACTTCAGGAAACAGCAGAGGGAGCACCCCCCTATCCACATCGACGGGACAGTAGTGGAGAAGTTGGAAAGTTAAGTTCCTCGGCATACACATCACGGACAAACTGAAATGGTCCACCCACACAGACAGCATGGTGAAGAAGGCACAACAACGCCTCTTCAACCTCACAACCTCAGGAGGCTAAAGAAATTTGGCTTGTCACCTAAATCCCTCACAAACTTTTACAGATGCACAATCGAGAGCATCCTGTCGGGCTGTATCACTGCCTGGTACGGCAACTGCACCTCCCTCAACCGCAAGGCTTTCCAGAGGGTGGTGCGGTCTGCACAACGCATCACCGGGGGGCAAACTACCTGCCCTACAGGACACCGACAACACCGACAACACCCAATTACACAGGAAGACAAAAAGATCATCAAGGACAACAACCACCCGAGCCAATGCCTGTTCACCCTGCTATCATCCAGAAGGCAAGGTCAGTTTAATAAATGAGTTTAGAAGGCAAGGCCACTTTAATAAATGGGTTTAATAAAAAGGTATAATGTCACTTTAATAATGTTTACATATCCTACATTACTCATCTCATATGTATATCATCTTTGGGATAGGGGGCAGCATTTTCACTTTTGGATGAATAGCGTGCCCAGAGTGAACTCCTACTCAGTCTCAGATGCTAATATATGCATATTATTAGTAGTATTGGATAGAAAACACTGAAGTTTCTAAAACTATTTGAATGATGTCTGTGAGTATAACAGAACTCATATGGCAGGCAAAGATCTGTGAAAAAATCCAAACAGGAAGTGGGAAATCTGAGGTTTGTAGTTTTTGAACTCACCCCTATCGAATACAGTGGGATATGGGTTATTTTGCACTTCCTAAGGCTTCCACTAGATGTCAACCACATGAGAGCAACCTGCGTTACATGGCTTTTCTACAGACAATGGAATTCTCCGGTTGGAACATTAATGAACTTTTATGATAACATCCTAAAGATTGATTCTATACTTAGTTTGACAAGTTTCTTCGACCTGTAATATAACTTTTTCAACTTTTCGTCCGACTGGATCAGATCACGCTTTTGGATTTGGTTACCAAGCGCCCTAACAAAAGAAGTTATTGGACATAAATGGACATTATCGAACAAAACAGGCATTTATTGTGGAACTGCGATTCCTGGGAGTGCAATCTGATGAAGATCAAAAGGTACAGTGCCTTGCGAAAGTATTCGGCCCCCTTGAACTTTGCGACCTTTTGCCACATTTCAGGCTACAAACATAAAGATATAAAACTGTATTTTTTTGTGAAGAATCAACAACAAGTGGGACACAATCATGAAGTGGAACGACATTTATTGGATATTTCAAACTTTTTTAACAAATCAAAAACTGAAAAATTGGGCGTGCAAAATTATTCAGCCCCCTTAAGTTAATACTTTGTAGCGCCACCTTTTGCTGCGATTACAGCTGTAAGTCGCTTGGGGTATGTCTCTATCAGTTTTGCACATCGAGAGACTGACATTTTTTCCCATTCCTCCTTGCAAAACAGCTCGAGCTCAGTGAGGTTGGATGGAGAGCATTTGTGAACAGCAGTTTTCAGTTCTTTCCACAGATTCTCGATTGGATTCAGGTCTGGACTTTGACTTGGCCATTCTAACACCTGGATATGTTTATTTTTGAACCATTCCATTGTAGATTTTGCTTTATGTTTTGGATCATTGTCTTGTTGGAAGACAAATCTCCGTCCCAGTCTCAGGTCTTTTGCAGACTCCATCAGGTTTTCTTCCAGAATGGTCCTGTATTTGGCTCCATCCATCTTCCCATCAATTTTAACCATCTTCCCTGTCCCTGCTGAAGAAAAGCAGGCCCAAACCATGATGCTGCCACCACCATGTTTGACAGTGGGGATGGTGTGTTCAGCTGTGTTGCTTTTACGCCAAACATAACGTTTTGCATTGTTGCCAAAAAGTTCAATTTTGGTTTCATCTGACCAGAGCACCTTCTTCCACATGTTTGGTGTGTCTCCCAGGTGGCTTGTGGCAAACTTTAAACGACACTTTTTATGGATATCTTTAAGAAATGGCTTTCTTCTTGCCACTCTTCCATAAAGGCCAGATTTGTGCAATATACGACTGATTGTTGTCCTATGGACAGAGTCTCCCACCTCAGCTGTAGATCTCTGCAGTTCATCCAGAGTGATCATGGGCCTCTTGGCTGCATCTCTGATCAGTCTTCTCCTTGTATGAGCTGAAAGTTTAGAGGGACGGCCAGGTCTTGGTAGATTTGCAGTGGTCTGATACTCCTTCCATTTCAATATTATCGCTTGCACAGTGCTCCTTGGGATGTTTAAAGCTTGGGAAATCTTTTTGTATCCAAATCCGGCTTTAAACTTCTTCACAACAGTATCTCGGACCTGCCTGGTGTGTTCCTTGTTCTTCATAATGCTCTCTGCGCTTTTAACGGACCTCTGAGACTATCACAGTGCAGGTGCATTTATACGGAGACTTGATTACACGCAGGTGGATTGTATTTATCATCATTAGTCATTTAGGTCAACATTGGATCATTCAGAGATCCTCACTGAACTTCTGGAGAGAGTTTGCTGCACTGAAAGTAAAGGGGCTGAATAATTTTGCACGCCCAATTGTTCAGTTTTTGATTTGATAAAAAAGTTTGAAATATCCAATAAATGTCGTTCCACTTCATGATTGTGTCCCACTTGTTGTTGATTCTTCACAAAAAAATACAGTTTTATATCTTTATGTTTGAAGCCTGAAATGTGGCAAAAAGTCGCAAAGTTCAAGGGGGCCGAATACTTTCGCAAGGCACTGTAAGTGAATATTTATAATGCTATTTATGAATAATGTTGACTACCCAACATGGCGGAAATTTCTCTGGCTGGTTTGGGCTCTGAGCGCCGTTCTCAGATTATGCTTTTCCCGTAAAGTTTTTTTAAAATCTGACACAGCGGTTGCATTAAGGAGAAGTGTATCTAAAGTTCCATGCATAACACTTGAATTTTCAAGTGTCATCAACATTTATAATGAGTATTTCTGTGAATTCATGTGGCTCTCTGCAATATCACTGAATGTTTTGGAACTACTGAACCTAACACGCCAATGTAAAATAAGATTTTTGGATATAAATATGAACTTTACTTTGTATTGTGTAACATGAAGTCCTATGAGTGTCATCTGATGAAGATCATCAAAGGTTAGTGATTCATTTTATGTCTATTTGTGCTTTTTGTGACTCCTCTCTTTGGCTGGAAAAATGGCTGGGTTTTGGTGGTGACCTAACAATCGTTTGTGGAGCTTTCGCTGTAAAGCATTTTTTTAAATCAGACACTGTGGCTGGATTAACGAGAATTTTATCTTTAAAATGGTACCTAATACTTGTATGTTTGAGAAATTTGATTCATGAGATTTCTGTTGATTTGTATTTGGCGCTAGCGGAATGGGGTTCAAGTCCTAGACAGGATATACGGTAATCATTGCATCTTGCCTGTGCTGCACGGCCATCACTCATCCATATATTTATATGTACATATTCTTATTCCATCCATTTACAATTGTGTGTATAAGGTAGTTGTTGTGAATTAGATATTACTGCACTGTCAAAACTAGAAGCACCCACATTTCGCTATACTCGCATTAACATCTGCTAACCATGTGTATGTGACAAAAAACATTTGATTTGACACACACACACTTCTCTCTTCGTTCTAGGAGGCAGTTAACCGCTAGACTAAGACCATTGGGCAAGTAATTGAAAGGAAGGTCTCTGGTTTGAGTCCCCGAGCTGACTAAGTGAAAAATCTGTCGATGTACCCTTGAGCAAGGCACTTAACCCTAATTGCTCCTGTAAGTCACTCTGGATAAGAGTGTCTGGTTATTGACAAAAATGTATAAAATGTCCTGTTTGTAACCCAACCAGCCAAGAGCCTATCCCCAGTCTAGAGGGTATACCAGGAACAAAAGGACCTCCCACACATTAGAGAGATCTCTCCTAGTGTGTGTGTGTGGAATTGAATCAAAGTTGTCAACAGTACAATGAAATGCTTACTTACAGGCTTTTCCTCAACAATGCAATAATATTAAGTCAGATAAAAAAAAACACGATAATATGTGTGCACACTTGACGTGTGAGAGAAAATGCCTTCCTCAAGGGATTCATGTGACCTTTCACATGGACCCTGTCACCCTTCCACTCACAGCATGGTTGTATTCATTAGTGAACACCGTAGCAAAACATTTAGAAATGTAAAATGAAAACAAGCGTTTCTTATTGGAATAGTTCAGGTAGTCCCCGTTTCTAACATCTGTCCAGAACTTAATCGAGCATCTGACACAAATACACAAGATTTTAGTTCTGAGTGTCTGAGATTACAACCATACATACAAACACATTGAGTCAAGCCGCCAACAAAACAGAAAGCAAGTCTTTGTATAAAAAATCCCATTTAAATCAAGAGATTTTCTTTGCAGTCACTAAATAATCACGATCAAAATTGGAAACACAATTATCAAGAAGTGCAATATTATGGGCGCTCTCTCCTTTTTTGTATATGTCACAAAAAATGTCATACACAAATATTTTTTCCTGATAAAAAAAATGCAAAAAAGAAAAAAAGTCAGTCCCCCATTGCCTAGATCGTTCCCTATATTGTACATGAATAGAGTCATTTAGAATTCTGTCCACTAGTATTTGGGTAGTTGCCATATAGCCAAAACAAAAGTTTTAAAAAAAAAATGTATTCCATAATTAAAGTTTTTTTATACACAGTTGCAATAAACTGTCTAAACATAATGTTGTGGCCATCTTCAATTAATAAAAAAATATATAATTTAAATGAACCATTTCAGGCTTTTAAGCCTTGATTTTGTCCTTTGGTGTGACAATTAATGCTAATATAAAAAGGTTTAATGATTCTCAAATAGACAAAATTATTTTTACTCATTAGCTACTTCTGTTTTTAAATCAGTAATTATATTCTGGAATTTCAGTTGTATAATGAAGATCAAGTAATTTGACAAAAAACTAGATAAAAAGCTATTTGTTTACTTGTGTATTATGATGATGTCACCTGCCTCATGCTTAACATTATTTTTTGTGTTTTGTTCAAGGCAACACTATTTATTGGTGTCACCCCATAGGACATTATGTCACACCGATGGACAATACACAAAAGGCAGTCAGAGTTTAAGGTTAAAACTCTGTCCATAGGACAACAATCAGTCGTATATTGCACAAATCTGGCCTTTACGGAAGAGTGGCAAGAAGAAAGCCATTTCTTAAAGATATCCATAAAAAGTGTTGTTTAAAGTTTGCCACAAGCCACCTGGGAGACACACCAAACATGTGGAAGAAGGTGCTCTGGTCAGATGAAACCAAAATTGAACTTTTTGGCAACAATGCAAAACGTTATGTTTGGCGTAAAAGCAACACAGCTCATCACCCTGAACACTGTCAAACATGGTGGTGGCAGCATCATGGTTTGGGCCTGCTTTTCTTCAGCAGGGAAGATGGTTAAAATTGATGGGAAGATGGATGGAGCCAAATACAGGACCATTCTGGAAGAAAACCTGATGGAGTCTGCTAAAGACCTGAGACTGGGACGGAGATTTGTCTTCCAACAAGACAATGATCCAAAACATTAAGCAAAATCTACAATGGAATGGTTCAAAAATAAACATATCCAGGTGTTAGAATGGCCAAGTCAAAGTCCAGACCTGAATCCAATCGAGAATCTGTGGAAAGAACTGAAAACTGCTGTTCACAAATGCTCTCCATCCAACCTCACTGAGCTCGAGCTGTTTTGCAAGGAGGAATGGGAAAAAATTTCAGTCTCTCGTTGTGCAAAACTGATAGAGACATACCCCAAGCGACTTACAGCTGTAATCGCAGCAAAAGGTGGCGCTACAAAGTATTAACTTAAGGGGGCTGAATAATTTTGCACGCCCAATTTTTCAGTTTTTGATTTGTTAAAAAAGTTTGAAATATCCAATAAATGTCGTTCCACTTCATGATTGTGTCCCACTTGTTGTTGATTCTTCACAAAAAAAATACAGTTTTATATCTTTATGTTTGAAGCCTGAAATGTGGCAAAAGGTCGCAAAGTTCAAGGGGGCCGAATACTTTCGCAAGGCACTGTATATTGAATAGATTTGGGGACTACTGTTTCTTGAAAATGCTTGCGTGTCATAATAACAAGAGTGGGTGAAGGGAATTGTATTCATGTTTTAACTAATTAACTTTGAATTTAAGTTCCACAATCTTACCTGGGACAGTCACACCACTGCTGTGGGATTATTTCAGATCCTCTTTAAAGGGTAGGGTTTCAGATGTTTTTGGGAAGATGGGCAGGGACTCTGCGGTCCTAGCTTGAGGGGGAAGCTGTTTCCACCATTGGGGTGCCAGGACAGAGAAGAGCTTTGACTGGGCTGAGAGGGAGCTGCTCTCCCATAGGGATGGGAGGGCCAAGAGACCTGATGTGGCATAACGGAGTACTCGGGTTTGGAGTGTAGAGTTTGAGCATTGCCTGAAGGTAGAGGGGTAGTTCCTCTTGCTGATTCGTAGGCAAGTACCATGGTCTTATAGTGGACGTGAGCTTCGACTGGAGGCCAGTGGAGTGTGCGGAGGAACAAGGTGACATGGGAGAACATGGGAAGGCTGAACACCAGGCGGGCTGCGGCGTTCAGGATACGTTTCAGGGGTTTGATGGCACAAGCAAGGTGCCAAGCCAACAGCCAGTTGCAGTAGGCCAGACTGGAGATGTAAAGTGTCTGGATTAAGACCTGCGCCGCTTCCTGTGTGAGGTAGGGTTGTACTCTACGGATGTTGTAGAGCATGAACCTGCAGGAGCGAGTCACTGCTCTGATGTTTGTTTAGCAGAGAATGGCAGGCTGTTGCCCGACGTCACGTCAAGGTTCATTGCACTGTGGAGTTGTCAACCGTGATGGAGAGTATTTCCCTGATGCCAATTAAATTAATAGTTTTGCAAAGGGGTGTGAAGATATGCATTCCAGATACAAAGGCAAGAATTTGGGCAAATGTATTAATGCATTTTGATCATTGTTGTTCTACTGTTGATACTTTGGACCTCAGTTCCAAAAAATGCTTTTATGCAATTGAGAAAAATGTAATAACCAAGAAACCGCTGCAGAGACAGAGAGATAGAGCAAAAGGAATGGACAGATAGAGGAGTGAAGAGATGGATGGGTTGTGTATGTGTGTGTGTGTACGCATGCGCTGGGGGAGTTTAAGAGTAATAAACAAATCAATAAGATAAACGATATAAAAAAATAGAGTGAAATACAAAAAGATGACTGACAAACAGAATAAAAAGACATGATCACATGATGGCCAGACAGTGGAGCTGGAAAGGTGGAGGAAGAGAGGTGACAGACAGATGAGATAAGGAGAGATGAGATGAGATGGGATGGGATGCTGGATTGATGCATGGACAAGGTGAGAAGAAAAGGTTGATGAACTGAAGGAGGGGTATATGAAAGAGAGAATATTTACAACTGGTTAGGGAAAGTCCAGGACAGCAGACAAACAGAGAGGTGATAAACCAGACATATACACTCAGGTCCCAAAATATTGGCACCCTTGATAAAGATGAACAAAGAATGTACAATACAGTTGAAGTCGGAAATTTACATACACCTTAGCCAAATACATTTAAACTCAGTTTCACATTTCCTGACATTTAATCCTAGTAAAAATTCCCTGTCTTTGGTCAGTTAGGATCACCACTTTATTTTAAGAACGTGAAATGTCAGAATATTAGTAGAGAGAACGATTTGTTTCAGCTTATATTTCTTTCATCACATTCCCAGTGGGTCAGAAGTTTACATACACTCAAATAGTATTTGGTAAAATTAACTTTAAATTGTTCAACTTGGGTCAAACGTTTCGGGTAGCCATCCACAATTTTCAATAGGATTGAAGTCAGGGCTTTGTGATGGCCAATCCAATACCTTGACTTTGTTGTCCATAAGCCATTTTGCCACAACTTTGGAACTATGCTAGGGATTCATTGTCCATTTGGAAGACCCATTTGCGACAAAGCTTTAACTTCCTGACCGATGTCTTGGGATGTTACTTCAATATATCCACATAATTTTCCTCCCTCATGATGCCATCTATTTTGTGAAGTGCACCAATCTCTCCAGCAGCATACCACCCCCACAACATGATGCGGCCACCCACGTGCTTCACGGTTGGGTTGGTGTTCTTCGGCTTGCAAGCCTCCCCCTTCTCCTCCAAACATAAAGATGGTCATTATGGCCAAACAGTTCTATTTTTGTTTCATCAGACATTTCTCCAAAAAAGTACAATATTTTCCCCCATGTACAGTTGCAAACCGTAGTCTGGATTTTCTATGGTGGTTTTGGAGCAGTGGCTTCTTCCTTGCTGAGCGGTCTATCAGGTTATGTTGATATAGGACTTGTTTTACTGTGGATATAGATACTTCTGTACCGGTTTCCTCCAGGATCTTAACAAGGTCCTTTGCTGTAGTTCTGAGATTGATTTGCACTTCGCACCAAAGTACGTTCATCTCTAGGAGACAGAACACGTCTCCTTCCTGAGCGGTATGACGGCTGAGTGGTCCCATGGTGTCAACGTGTATGTAAACTTCTGACCCACTGGAATTCTGATACAGTGAATTATATGTGAAATAATCTGTCTGTAAACAATTGCTGGAAAAATTACTTGTGTCATGCCCAAAGTAGATGCCAAAACTATCAGTCAGTTAGGACAAGAAATTTGTGGAGTGGTTGAAAAATGACTTTTAATGACTCCAACCTAAGTGTATGTAAACTTCCAACTTCAACTGTATATATTACAAATACTGACCTTTACTGTATGCTCAAAAAAAATTGGAAATATTTTGTACTAAATAAAATTGTTCAGAGATTTTCGCAAGACACTGAGCCTTTTTCTCAAATGTTTTATGAGCTTGGACACACATAGTGATCTTAGACTATTCCTTCATACAGAATCTTTCCAGATCCTTGAAATCCTTCCTCTGCGCCAATGGACTGCCCTATTCAAATTTCAATAGTTGACATTAAGAATGACCCCAGGACCAGTAGAAGCAAAATAGCACCAGAACACCAAAGATCCATGACCAAATACATTTTTATGGGGTTCTTTTCTGCATATGCATCTTTCTTTCGACACAAAACCAACCACTGATGTGCATGGCCAAAGAGCTCTATTTTCATGTCACCTGACCATAGAACCGGTTCCAATCGAAGTGCCAATGCCGTTTAGCAGATTCCAGGCATTTACATTTGTTGGATGACATGTACAGCCTGGCCAAAAGTGTTGAGAATGGAAATTAATGTTTGTGTCACAACGTTGGCTGCTTCAGTGTATTTAGATATTTTTGCCAGATGTTACTATGGAATACTGAAGTATAATTACAAGCATTTCATAAGTGTCAAAGGCTTTTATTGACAATTACATGAAGTTGATGCAAAGAGTCAATATTTGCAGTGTTGACCCTTCCTTTTTCAAGACCTCTGCAATCCGCCCTGGCATGCTGTCAATTAACTTCTGGGCCACACACTGATGGCAGCCCATTCTTGCATAGTCAATGCTTGGAGTTTGTCAGAATTTGTGGATTTTTGTTTGTCCACCCGCCTCATGAGGATTGACCACAAGTTCTCAATGGGATTAAGGTCTGGGGAGTTTCCTGGCCATGGACTCAAAATATCAATGTTTTGTTCCCCGAGCCACTTAGTTATCACTTTTGCCTTATGGCAAGGTGCGCCATCATGCTGGAAAAGGCATTGTTCGTCACCAAACTGTTCCTGGATGGTTGGGAGAAGTTGCTCTTGGAGGATGTGTTGGTACCATTCTTAATTCATGGCTGTGTTCTTAGGCAAAATTGTGAGTGAGCCCACTCCCTTGGCTGAGAATCAACCCCACACATGAATGGTCTCAGGATGCTTTACTGTTGGCATGACACGACACAGGACTGATCGTAGCGCTCACATGGTCTTCTCCGGACAAACTTTTCTCCGGATGCCCCAAACAATCTGAAAGGGGATTCATCAGAGAAAATGACTACCCCAGTCCTCAGCAGTCCAATCCCTGTACCCTTTGCAGAATATCAGTCTGTCCCTGATGTTTTTCTTGGAGAGAAGTGGCTTCTTTGCTGCCCTTCTTGACACCAGGCCATGCTCAAAGTCTTTATCTCACTGTGCGTGCAGATGCTCAGGAATGGCAACAGGCAGGTGTGAGTGCAAGCTCTGTATTGGTGGTGCCCCAATCCCGCAGCTGAATCAACTTTAGGAAATGGTCTTGGCGCTTGCTGGACTTTCTTGGGTACCCTGAAGCCTTCTTCACAACAACTCGAAGTTCTTGATGCTCCGATAAATGATTGATTTAGGTGCAATCTTACTGGCAGCAATCTTACTTGCCTGTGAAGCCCTTTTTGTGCAATTAATGATGACGGCACATGTTTCCTTGCAGGTAACCATGATTGACAGAGGAAGAACAATGATTCCAAGCACCACCCTCCTTTTGAAGCTTCCAGTCTTGTTATTCGAACTCAATCAGCATGACAGAGTAATCTCCAGCCTTGTCCTCGTCAACACTCGCACCTGTGTTAACAAGAGAATCACTGACATGTCCGCTGGTCCATTTGTGGCAGGGCTGAAATGCAGTGGAAATGATTTTGGGGGGATTCAGTTCATTTGCATGGCAAAGAGGGACTTTGAAATTAATCTGATCGCTCTTCATAATATTCTGGAGTATATGAAAATTGCCATCATACAAACTGAGGCAGCAGACTTTGTGAAAATTAATATTTATGTCATTCTCAAAACATTTGGCCATGACTGTAAATAGAGATCTTTAGCCACGCACATCAGTGGTGGGTTTGACATTGAAAGAAAGATACATGCAACCTACCAAGTTAATGCAATATACAGGGAACTCAGAAAGTATTCAGACTCCTTGACTTTTTCCACATTTTGTTACATTACAGCCTTATTCTAAAATGAGGGTTAGGGTTAGGGTTAGGGCTAAGGTACCAAAAAATGTCTGCAGCAATGACGGTCCCCAAGAACACAGTGACCTCCATCATTCTTAAATGGAATAAGTTTGGAACCACCAAGACTCTTCCTAGAGCTGGCCGCCCGGCAAAACTGAGCAATCGGGGGAGAAACCTATGGTCACTCTCACAGAGCTCCAGAGTTCCTCTGTGGAAATGGGGAAACTTTCCAGAAGGACAACCATCTCTGCAGCCTTCCACTAGTCAGGCATTTATGGTAGAGTGGCCAGACGGAAGCCACTCCTCAGTAAAAGGAGCATGAAAGCCTGCTTGCAGTATGCCAAAAGGCACCTAAAGACTCTCAGACCATGAGAAACAAAATGCCTGAATACCAAGCGTCACGTCTAGAGGAAACCTGGCACTATCCCTACGGTGAAGCATGGGGGTGGCAGCATCATGCTGTGAGGATGTTTTCAGCGGCAGGGACGGGGAGACTAGTCAGGATTGAGGGAAAGATGAACAGAGCAAAGTACAGAGAGATCCTTGATGAAAACCTGCTCCAGAGCACTCAGGAAATCAGACTGAGGCGAAGGTTCACCTTCCAACAGAACAACAACCCTAAGCACACAGCCAAGACAATGCAGGAGTGGATTCGGGAGTCTCTGAATGTCCTTGAGTGGCCCAGACAGAGCCCGGACTTGAACCCGATTGAACATTTCTGGAGAGACTTGAAAATAGCTGTGCAGCGACGCTCCCCTTCCAACCTTAGAGCTTGAGAGGATCTGCAGAGAAACTCCGCAAATACAGGTGTTTGTAGCATCATACCCAAGAAAACTCAAGGCTGTAATCGCTGCAAAAGGTGCTTCAACAAAGTACTGAGTAAAGGGTCTGAATACTTATGTAAATGTTATATTTCAGTTTAAAAAATGTATATAAATTTGCAAAAATGTCTAAAAACCTGGTTTTGGTTTGTCATTATGGGGTACTGTGTGTAGATTGATGAGAGAAAAAAAACAATTTAATCAAATTTAGAATAAGACTAAGGTAACAAAATGTTGAAAAAGTCAAGAGGTCTGAATATTTTCCTAATGCACTGTAGCTCAGAATTTGTATAATTTATTTCATACAGTCTTATTTGTTCATCTTTATCAAGGTTGCAAATCATTTTGGACCTGACTGTATACTACATTGGCCATATACTAAACATACGTTGACCATATTTCACAAATATATTTGCCATATTCTACAAATATATTTGTTATATGTTGCACATATACAGTGTACTACACATATAAATCATGCATATTATATAATGTACATATATTACCTAGCTTGAAACATACAATGATTCCCAGGTACAGCACTGCAGGGCTTCCAAGCTGCTACCCACTCACTGCAGTAAGGCTGGCATCTACCTCAGCCTTCCCTAAATAAACTGGTGGGTTCTTGCTGAGAAAAACAGGCTGCTCTGCTACACACAAAAAGCATCAAGACTGTGGGCTCAGAGGATTCATATGACAGCAGAGTGCCAGCGATTGGCTGTCCAAATATACACACACAAAATAGCACGGAGACGCTTGAAATCCCTTATGTTTTTTTCATACATAACTCATGTATGTTTTGTCCATGTATAGGATTATACTTCACTGTATAACAAGGCCTATACTCTGTCCCTGAGTATCAGTTAGAGAGATAGAGGAAGGATCATATATTCACGCAAAACACATGTATGTAGGGTGTCCGGTCAAAAATGCATATATTGACCAATGGGTCGAAAGCAAAATGTTTGTGTGTGTGTATATATATATATATATATATATATATATATATATATATATATACAGTATCGGTCAAAAGTCATTCCAGGGTTTTACTTTATTTTTACATTGTAGAATAGTGTAGTCATCAAAACTATGAAATAACACATATGGAATAATGTAGTTACCAAAAAAGTGTTAAACAAATTATTCAAGTAGCCATCCTTTGTCTTGATGACAGCGTTGCACATTCTTGGCATTCTCTCAACCAGCTTCATGAGGGAGTCACCTGGAATGCATTTCAATTAACAGGTGTGCCTTGTTAAAAGTGTATTTGTGCAATTTCTTTCCTTCTTAATGCGTTTTAGCCAATCAGTTGTGTTGTGAAAAGGTAGGGTTGGTATACAGAACATAGCCCTATTTGGTAAAAGAAGTCCATATTATGGCAAGAACACCTAAAATAAGCAAAGAGGAATGACAGTCCATCATGTCTTAAAGTAATGAAGGTCAGTCAATTCAAGAACTTTGAAAATGTCTTCAAGTGCAGATGCAAAAACTCTCATGAGGACTGCCACAGGAAAGGAAGACCCAGAGTTACCTCTGCTGCAGAGGATACGTTCATTAGAGTTAACTACACCGCAGATTGCAGCCCAAATAAATGCTTCAGAGTTCAAGTAACAGACACATCTCAACATCAACTGTTCAGAGGAGACTGCGTGAATCAGGCCTTCGTGGTCAAATTGCTGCAAAGAAACTACTCCTAAAGGACAATAAGAAGAAGAGACTTGTTTGGGCCAAGAAACACAAGCAATGGACATTAGATTATTGGAAATCTGTCCTTTGGTCTGGTCTGACGAGTCCAAATTTTAGATTTTTGGTTCCAACCGCTGTGTCTTTGTGAGACACAGAGTAGGTGAACGGATGATCTCCACATGTGTGGTTCCCACCGTGAAGCAGGGAGGAGGTAGTGTGAGATTGTGCGGGTACTTTGCTGGTGGCACTGCCAGTGATTTATTTAGAATTCAAGGCACACTTAACCAGCATGGCTACCACAGCATTCTGCAGCGATACGCCATCCCATCTGGTTTACGCTAAGTGGGACTATCATTTGTTTTCAACAGGACAATGACCCAACACACCAGGCTGTGTAAGGTCTATTTGACCAAGAAGGAGGGTGAAGGAGTGCTGCATCAGATGGCCTGGCCTCCACAATCACGCGACCTCCACTCAATAGAGATGGTCTGGGATGAGTTGGACCGCAGAGCGAAGGAAATGCAGCCAACAAGTGCTCAGCATATGTGGGAAGTCCTTAAAGACTGTTGGAAAAGCATTCCAGTTGAAGCTGGTTGAGAGAATACCAAGAGTGTGCAAAGCTGTCAAGGCAAAGCGTGGCTAATTTGAAGAATCTAAAATATATTTAGATTTGTTTAAACACTTTTGGTTACTACATGATTCCATATGTGTTAATTCATAGTGTTGATGTCTTCACTATTATTCTGCAATGTAGAAAATAGTGAAAATAAAGAAAAACCCTTGAATGAGTAGGTGTGTCAACTTGTGACTGGTACTGTACATAAAGGTTGGGAAATAAAATAATGTCATAGGCAAAAAATCTCAAACACAGAAAAACAAGTAGCGAACATGTCAGGACATCCATCATCCACCCAAGCTTGTGACCGAGTAAATGCAGAAATAAAATTACAATATATTCAGTTAATTCGGTACCAACTCATTTTTGCATATACTGCAGAAGAGAGAGAAAAAAAAGGTGAAATTATATAACACCATTACATGCTGACCAGACCCGGACGCGTCACATGCGCTAGCATTGCAAAATAAATGTACACATACATGTCATTAAATCATTGCACCCATACTGCTCGCGAGCATCTGCGTAGCTAGGCGCTAAAATACAACTTGGTTCTATTTGTGATGCTCGACACGCTGAAAGTCCTGCCTCTCCCATCTCTTCATTGGTTTTTTGGAGCATATAACCATGTACCATCTCCTCAATGATTTTTAGGAGCATATACCCACATGGGTCATTGAAAGATGAACTGAGGTCCACACTCCAGTCGGTTGTGGTAATGCACCTTAAAGTTGGTTGCGAACCGCCATATAAAGTCCAAAGAAGAAGAAGCCTGAAGGAGGAGAGATGACTAAAAACGAACTCAGTTGACCATTTTATCGGTGGATTAATTGTCGGAGTAGAGGACCTTGTGCGTTTCAGGTGAAATAACAACCCATTGTTTATATCCCAGGACAAATTAACAGCAATATATCCCAGGACAAATTAACAGCAAGCTAGCAAGCTAAATTGCCATAAATATTTAATGCATTTCGACCTGTCCCCAAATTAATATAATTAGTTTGTTGTTTGTTTTGATATTTCAACCTGCTTGTCCTGATCGCGCCTGGTGTGGGTGGACAAAATCAACTTGCACACGCGCTGTCTGGTCAGCATGTTATACTGTAATATATACATACTGTAAGGACTTACGATGTGGTCATCCATTTTGCTAATTTTGTTTTCATCACTTTCAGATATTCATTTGGTGACATGTTTGGAGGTCAGCAAGGTCAAAGTTCGTGAACCTTAACCTCACACCTGTAGCCTATTCAGTGAGGTTAAAATTTTCAGAACGTTGCAGATAGAAGTGTAACGGATAGAGCCAGCACGATTCCCTATTCTACACAATCTATTTCTAGCTCAACGCTCTAACGTATTTCCGTTCCTGAACAGACTCTGGGCCATTTCATCACATTGGTAGGGGAGGATGGGGGGGTTAAAGCATCGAAGTTGTTCTACACTGACCTCTTCAGGTTCTGAGCACTTTCTGGTTGGTACAAGAAACTGAATTGGTCGGTGGGGTGCCCGCCGGCCATTCTCGGGGCAATGCTAGTGTAGGAGCGGAGGAGGAAATGGCAATGCAAATCTGTGAAAATGAACAAAAGAACCATGATTATAACAGAAGCAGAGAAACTGGGAGAGAGGTAGCAGTGAGAGGGTATGACTGTAGCATAAGCAGAGAGATGGAAGGAGAAAGAGACATTGAGGGGGGAAGGAGAGAGAGGGGGGAGACAGAAGGGGTAAAGAGAGAGGTGGAGAAAGAGTGAGGGAGATAGGTCATGATAATTGAACAGAAGAAGCCAAGGTAGGTCACCTCTAAAGTAGAAGCACAGAGCACACATATAGCAGTATGACAGATGCGCAAATGCAAAAAAACTGTGGGTGGAAGGAAACCAAACAAAGCAATATAATTGAATTTAATGATCCATGACACTTGAAAGCCATGCCACCAGAATGTATTTAAGCAATAAGACCCGAGGAGGTGTGGTATATGGCCAATATACCATGACTAAGGGCTGTTAAGCACGACGCAATGCAGAGTGCCTGGATACAGTCCTTAGCCGTGGTATATTGGCCATATACCACAAACACCCAACGTGCCTTACTGCTATTATAAACTGGTTACCAACGTAATTAGAGCAGTAAAAATAAATGTTTACCCATGGTATATGGTCTGATTTACCACATCTGTCAGCCAATCAGTATTCAGGGCTCAAACCACCCTGTTTATAATACTGTGTATTAGAGGTCGACCGATTATGATTTTTCAACGCCAATACCGATTGGAGGACCAGAAAAAGCCGATACCAATTAAAATCGGCCGATTTTTAAATATTTGTAATAATGACAATTACAACAATACTGAATGAACACTTACTTTAACTTAATATAATACATCAATAAAAATCTATTTAGCCTCAAATAAATAAATAAATCATGAACCATGTTCAATTTGGTTTAAATAATGCAAAAACAAATTGTTGGAGAAGTAAAAGTGCAATATGTGCCATGTAAAAGAGCTAACGTTTGAGTTCCTTGCTCAGAACATGAGAACATATGAAAGTTGGTGGTTCCTTTTAACATGAGACTTCAATATGCCAAGGTAAGAGGTTTTCGGTTGTAGTTAATATAGTATTTATGAGACTATTTCTCTCTATACCATTTGTATTTCATTAACCTTTGACTATTGGATGTTCTTATAGGCACTTTAGTATTGCCAGTGTAACAGTATAGCTTCCGTCCCTCTCCTCGCCCGTACCTGGGCTCGAACCAGGAACACATCGACAACAGCCACACTCGAAGCAGCGTTACCCATCGCTCCTCAAAAGCCACGGCCCTCGCAGAGCAAGGGGAATAACTACTCCAAGTCTCAGAGCGAGTGACGTTTGAAACGCTATTAGCGTACACCCCGCTAACTAGCTAGCCATTTCACATCGGTTACACCAGCCATTAAGCTGATAGGCTTGAGGTCATAAACAGCGCTGTGCTTGCGAAGAGCTGCTGGCAAAACGCACGAAAGTGCTGTTTGAATGAATGCTTACGAGCCTGCTGCTGCCTACCATCGCTCAGTCAGACTGCTCTATCAAATCATAGACTTAATTATAACATAACACACAGAAATAGGAGCCTTTGGTCATTAATATGGTAAAATCCAGAAACTATCATTTCGAAAACATTATTATTTCAGTGAAATACGGGACCGTTCCGTATTTTATCTAACGGGTGGCATCCCTAAGTCTAAATCTTCTTGTTACATTGTACATCCTTCAATGTCATGTCATAATTACGTACAATTCTGACAAATTAGTTCGCAATGAGCCAGGCTGCCCAAACTGTTGCATATACCCTGACTCTGCGTGCAATGAAAGCAAGAGAAGTGACACAATTTCACCTGGTTAATATTGCCTGCTAACCTGGATTTCTTTTAGCTAAATATGCAGGTTTAAAAATATATACTTCTGTGTATTGATTTTAAGAAAGGCATTGGTGTTTATGGTTAGATACAGTCGAGCAACGAGTGTGCTTTTTTCGCAAATGCACTTTTGTTAAATCATCCCCCAGCGTTGCATCGATTATATGCAATGCAGGACACGCTAGATAAACTAGTAATATCGTCAACCATGTGTAGTTAACTAGTGATTATGATTGATTGATTGTTTTTTAAAAGATAGGTTTAATGCTAGCTAGCAACTTACCTTGGCTTCTACTGCATTCGCGTAACAGGCAGGCTCCTCGTGGAGTGCAATGAGAGGCAGGTGGTTAGAGAGTTGGACTAGGTAACCGTAAGGTTGCAAGATTGAATCCCAGAACAAGGCAGTAAACCCACCGTTCCTAGGCCGTCATTAAAAATAAGAACGTGTTCTTAACTGACTTGCCTAGTAAAATAAAAGGTGTAAAAAATATTTAAAAATAAAAATAGGCAAATCGGCATCCAAAAATACCAATTTCCGATTGTTATGAAAACTTGAAATTGGCCCTAATTAAATCGGCCATTCTGATTAATCGGTCGACCTCTACTGTGTATACCATACATCTACATAGATCTGATCCCATCCAGGATAATACCTTGATATTTAGCACAGCCAGGATTGAAGGTCAATGTGATGATTTGCACAATTCTGATAGCCTACCTTCAGAAGAACCTCCCAGAATTACTCATTCCTCACCCTATCACCCAGAACCTTCCTGAATTACCCATTCCTCACCCTATCACCCAGCACCATCTATTGCCTTTTATAGTCTCCTTTTAGTAGCACACGCCACTGAGAGCAACACTTTAATAGATGTAGAGGAGAGACGACTGGAGTGTAGAACACTATTGCACACCAAGCTCCGGAACTTTGTAGGAGCGTTGTAGCGTAGCCGTGCATGATTGGAATGCGTTGCAGCCAGGACTACTCTACTCCTGATTGCTGTGGGCTGTCTGTCGCCAGGCCCCATGTATCGAACACAAGAGTGCCTCCAAAAAGGAGATAATTAATTCTTAACTTCTCTCTCCCTGACGGCAAACAAGTGTTTACCAGCCATGGGAAGCACGACAGAAGCTGTTCTAGTTCTCAGACGCTGACACTTGGATCAAGGTAAACAAAATGGCAGAGCGAGAGGGCTCCATAGTTTTTATTTTTGTTGAGGTCCAGTGCTGAATCCTCAACTATAAGTGATGAGAAATTAGTAGAATTGTAAAGTAGAGATTTGTCTCTTTTGACATACCTGGCTGTACCTATGGAGACAAAGCTATGACCCTACAGGTTAAGAGCCGATAGGCATCCTAGGTAGGGCTGTTGTGGTGACCGTATTAACGCCACACCGGCGGTCACAAGTCATGAAGGCTGTCAAATTCCACATTACCATTTAGTCACAGTAATCAAGCTCTGATGCTGCTGCTGGTCATTAGTAGCCTACCAAATCATCATTAGAGTTTCATCATGCAGCCTTACAATGTATTAAAAATCAATACATATAGCCCAACGTTTGTAGAACAAGTTACATGAATAACTCTAAATTAAGCACATAGGAGTACCTATTTATTTGTTAACCGCTCAACACAGAATAGTCGCATGTGCGCACTCCCTCAAATCGTTTGGAGAAAATATATATATATTTTATTCAGCTTTGTTCAATTGTATCCTTCATACTATAAAACAATATAAAATATTCCATGGAATTCTGAACAAATCTTGTCTGATAAATGAACTAGTGTAGCCCAGATGTGCTTTATTGGATTCAGGTCTGGGGAACGGGCGGGCCAGTCCATAACATCAATACCTTCCTCTTGCAGGAACTTCTGACACCCTCCAGCCACATGAGGTCTAGCATTGTCTTGCATTAGGAGGAACCCAGGGCCAACCGCACCAGCATATGGTCTCACAAGGGGTCTGAGGATCTCATCTCGGTACCTAATGGCAGTCAGGCTACCTCTGGCGAGCACATGGAGGGCTGTGCGGACCCCCAAAGAAATGCCACCCCACACCATGACTGACCCACCGCCAAACCGGTCATGCTGGAGGATGTTGCAGGCAGCAGAACGTTCTCCACGGCATCTCCAGACTGTCACATGTGCTCAGTGTGAACCTGCTTTCATCTGTGAAGAGCACAGGGCACCAGTGGCAAATTTGCCAATCTTGGTGTTCTCTGGCAAATGCCAAACGTCCTGCACGGTGTTGGGCTGTAAGCACAACCCCCACCTGTGGACGTCGGGCCCTCATACCACCCTCATGGAATCTGTTTCTGACAGTTTGAGCAGACACATGCACATTTGTGGCCTGCTGGAGGTCAATTTGCAGGGCTCTGGCAGTGCTCCTCCTTGCACAAAGGTCGGAGGTAGCGGTCCTGCTGCTGGGTTGTTGCCCTCCTACGGCCTCCTCCACGTCTCCTGATGTACTGGCCTGTCTCCTGGTAGCGCCTCCATGCTCTGGCCACTACACTGACACACAGCAAACCTTCTTGCCACAGCTCGCATTGATGTTCCATCCTGGATGAGCTGCACTACCTGAGCCACTTGTGTGGGTTGTAGACTCCGTCTCATGCTACCACTAGAGTGAAAGCACCGCCAGCATTCAAAAGTGACCAAAACATCAGCCAGGAAGCATAGGAACTGAGAAGTGGTCTGTGGTCCCCACCTGCAGAACCACTCCTTTATTCCAAACGGTTCTATTTTTGTTTCATCAGACCAGAGGACATTTTCCAAAATACTTATTTTCCACCATAATTTTAAAATAAATTCATTAAAAAATCCTACAATGTGATTTTCAGGATTTTTTTTCTCATTTTGTCTGTCATAGTTGAATTGTACCTATGATGAAAATGACAGGCCTCTGTCATTTTTTAAGTGGGAGAACTTGCACAATTGGTGGCTGACTAAATCATTTTTTGCCCCACTGTATGTCGATATAGAACTCATTTTACTGTGGATATAGATACTTTTGTACCCGTTTCCTCCAGCTTCTTCACAAGGTCCTTTACTGTTGTTCTGGGATTGATTTCCACTTTTCGTACCACAGTACGTTCATCTCTAAGAGACAGAATGCATCTCCTTCCTGAGCGGTATGACAGCTGCGTGGTCCCATGGTGTTTATACTTGCGTACCATTGTTTGTACAGAAGAACGTGGTACCTTCAGGCATTTGGAAATTGCTCAAGAATGAACCAGACTTGTGGAGGTCTACAATTTGTTTTCTGAGGTCTGGGCTGATTTCTTTTGATTTTCCCATGATGTCAAGCAAAGAGTCACTGAGTTTGAAGGTAAGCCTTGAAATACATGCACAGGTACACCTCCAATTGACTCAAATGATGTCAATGAGCCTATCAGAAGCTTCTAAAGCCATAACATCCTTTTCTGGAATTTTCCAAGCTGTTTAAAGGCACAGTCAACTTAGTGTATGTAAACTTCTGACCCACTGGAATTGTGATACAGTGAATTATAAGTGAAATAATCTGTCTGTAAACAATTGTAGGAAAAATGACTTGTGTCATGCACAAAGTAGATGTCCTAACCGACTTGCCAAATCTATAGTTTGTTAACAAGAAATGTGTGGAGTGGTTGAAAAACGAGTTTTAATGACTCCAACCTAAGTGTATGTGAACTTCTGACTTCAACTGTATTTATTCGACTTTTTAAAATGGCTTGGAGGCTGTGTGTGTAAGCAAGGAGATGCTAAATGTGTTTATGTTAAATGGTCAATTACCGTGAGACCGACCGTTATTTGCTTGACAATCACCAGCCGGCAAAATGTTGTGACCGCCACAGCCCTAATCCTATGGGCATTTTACGGAGTCATTGTAGACTCGAACACACACCCTTTGGCAGCCTCCTCGACAGGGTTCAGAGGTACAACATTCCAAAAGAACAACTCCGACATTCCATCATTCCACAGGAGGAAGCCTACGGAACAGCAGCGGAGAATTCTGTACACACATTCCAGCAGATCTCCCCCATAGAAAATAACCCTGTGTCTGTCAGCTCCTCAGCTCTGCATCAAAACACAGCACACAAATGAAGGGAAGGGCTCAAATGAACATGTGGAGGTTAGGTGAAGAGAGGAAGACAGGAAAGGAGTGAACCCATGACGTCAGCGGTAGAGAGGGGTGAGTTTTTTGTGCCTCCTTTACAGCAAAACAGAGCAGTTACAGGAACTGCAGGGCTGTGGAGAGAGAGAGAGAGGATTACGATGCATCCGAAATGGCACCCTATTTCCTATATAGTGCACTAGTTTTTAATAGAGCCCGCATAGAACCCGCCAAGGAATCGCAATTTCTCTCTCTCCTCAATTTTGAGAATAGAAACCATCTCAAGATGGCTCTCCTCCCGGAGAAAATTATTCCTCAGCCAGCAGTCAGCCTTCTCTATTCACTGTGAGCCTGCACGCCTCATAACTTTGAGGTGTGTATGCACACTGAGTATACCAAATATTAGGAAAATCTTCCCAATACTGAGTTGCACCCCCTCATTGGGGCATGGACTCAACCCACAGGGATGCTGGCCCATGTCTCCAATGCTTCCCACAGTTGTGTCAAGTTGGCTGGATATCCTTTGTGTGGTGGACTATTCTTATTTTTATTTTTTTTACCCCCTTTTCTCCCCAATTTCGTGGTATCCAATTGTTTTAGTAGCTACTATCTTGTCTCATCGCTACAACTCCTGTATGGGCTCGGGAGAGACGAAGGTTGAAAGTCATGCGTCCTCCGATGCACAACCCAACCAAGCCGCACTGCTTCTTAACACAGCGCGCATCCAACC